>NC_092862.1:133770577-133774488 GCF_032062135.1 Pyxicephalus adspersus
ATCAGAGGCACAAATTGCTTATTGCTCAAAGGAACCCCTAGCCATGTCTGGAGGAACGCCAGGTGAGAATTGTTGGTCTAGAACATGGAATGAGGAGAAGCTTAATACAACATATTCTTAAAATCCAGTGTTTCTCAACCATGATTACGTGGAAGCCTAGGGTTTCTCCAGAGGTTGTTAGGCGTTTCTTGAGCAATGATACAATGCAGGAGGTATTTTTCCTACTGATCAATACACTAATGTACTGTAATTTATGGAATATAGTAATTAAGGTAGATGTTCCCTGAAGACCTGAACGTTATTTCAAGGGTTCCTTCATGTTCAGTTGAGAAACACTGATATAATCTGTTATGACCTAGTAAAAATCCCCAATTAGACAGTTGTCACTGATACAGATCTACCCAATGGAAGATTTCATTTCACCTTCTGCTTTTGTGATAGCTGTAGAATTTACCAGTTCCCTTTTTTTTTTGTCTCGGCGATGATGGAAAACAGAACTAGTAAAGCAAGAAGGGTGTTCAAAAGGGAAAATGCCAAAAGTTAAAAAGAATGCTAAGATGTTTGTTTAGACTCAATCATAAAAAGCCAATGCATTTTGAGGGGGTCAAGGGGTACTGCTTCATCAGGGCTTGGTAGTGTTGAACAAGGCATGTTGTGGACTGAGAGAAATGGAGGGACCTTGAGAGCTAAACAATCTAATGAATGCACCAGACACTAATTAAATAATAAATACCTGATCTGAAGTTATATCCCTCATTACCATATCCATATAAAGCTTTCAATATATACATTTTACCCAAATAAACGTGATTGTGTGGCCAATAAGGACTGACACCCAAGGTCAGATGACTTGGAATATTTGATCAAAATGTTTGTGTCCAGTGTATTTGCTGCCACTATACACTGGATACAGGCATTTTGATCGAATTCTTAATCTTTGTTCCATTGGAGAGATTTTGTAACTCGGAGACATGAGGACGTAAAAGAAGATCTCTTATTTAGGGTACTCTGTCCACCTACTTACAAAAAGATATAATATGACAGATGAGCAATAAAATTGATGCAATGACAGTAGGGTGAAACATATCAGAAAAAAACTGCAAGAACATAATATGCAATATTCATAAAGATGGTAAAGGAAGGACAAGACTGAGACCATTACATACATTAAGGACGTGATCTGGGTTCTGTATTTTTAATTGGAGCCAAAGATCGAATACACAAGAACATAGTTCTTAGCAAGCAGGAAGACAACTTAAAGCTACCCATATAAGGTACCAAAAGAGTAATAAATGCAAGACCTTCATAGATAGTGTCAGAGAATCAATAAACATTAAGTGAATTTGCGATAAACATCAGTCTAGGTTCTAATAATAAATACAACACCAAATGGTTTAAAACCAGTGAATTTATTAGACCATTTGGCATTTTATTAGGCAATTCCTCTTCTATATTTCCAATAAATTTACCGATTGGAAGAATTTCTCATAAACACTTAAAATTAAAAGTTAACAAAAGTTTGGAATTGTCATCACTTTCTGTAATGTAGATAATGGTAAAAAGTCCTTTCAATGCTTCATCTAAAACTTTGACTTATAATGACACTGAATGTGATGTAAGTGATACAGTATTTGAACATGATAAAGTATTTTACGTACAGTAGACTTGTGTTTTGTTATATTACTCTGGTAATCTGATCAATCTTTCTCAACTTTTTAAACATAGGGGAGGCCTTAAAATACCTTTTAGGTTTTTAGGGAACCCCTTCTATAATTACTATATCAGTACATCAGTGTGATGGTTAGTGGGAATAATACAACCCTTATAGATATAGGTTCTTGGTGTCTCCTAAAATGACCTGAGAGGCACACACTGCTCATTGCTCAGGGAACCCACAGCAACCTCTGGAGGAACCTTGGTTCCTGCTAAAACATTGCTCTAGATAGGCACCTCCTATTTCTCCATCTTTGTATCTGAAATACACTTTAAGAGCTTTCCTTAGTTCCACCACTTGACCAAATTCCGACTATACCTTTTACCTTCATTGTATAACATATACTATTGTGATAGTAAGTTACGATAAGGGGTGCTTTTAGATATAATTTCATGTTTTTGATATGAGATTGAAAATGTATAAAAGTTTTTATAAAACATAATTTCTTTAAAGAAAAAATCTGTAGAATTTGATGGCGCAGATGGTTCAGTACTAGGTTCTATTTCTGGCCAGGCATGGAGTTTACATGCTTCTCCTGTGTTTCCGTAGGTGTCCTCTGTGCACTGCGGTTTTCCCTACACCTCCAAAAACATGATATGGATGTGTGATAATAAAACTTAAGCTGATTTCTAAAATAAAAAAAATATCTAAAAAGAAACATCTATAGCCCATACCAATTCAAAATACGCAAATAAATTATATAGGAAAGACCTTGTAGTAAACTATGAAATGTACTTTTTATGTAAACCTTTTATTTAACACTCCATATATCTACTGTAGGGACTAATGGGAACTGTGTGACTTTACTGGATAGGTATAGCAGACAGGAACCAGGCACAGCAAATGAACAGTTCAGTTAGGGTTTATTTACTAAGCCTATTCACACTAAAAAACAGAACAATAAAATAAAACCTGGCCACTAACTGACTGTTAGTTCCCTCACTAACTGTCCTGGGCAACCAACTGCTTGCACAGGACCCAAATTCCCTAGCAGTACAGTCTTTACTAAAAAGTATGTTTTTACTTACAGTTTTTACTCCTCCCAGCTCACAGGCCAAGAACAGGAGCCCAGGAAAGAGCAGCCTGGTGGTTTATATACACAGCATGATTGCCAGGATAGGTTTCAGCTGGGATAATTTACTCCCAATCATCCCCAAGCCTCTTTAGCTCCCCCACCTGGCCAAGAGGCCCTTTGTCGTACAGCCTGCTACTTCAGTTCCACCATCAGGTCAGAAAGAAAATGGCCCGATCAAACACATAAAATATTCTGCATATTATCAGTACCTTGGACAAATGTTTCCATCGTCCCCGATAAAACCCTGTGTTTTGGTTGGCTAGCTGTTACACTGCCTAACCCTAAAATATATACAATTACTGATTTAAAATGTTCCTAGTTTGCAATGGCTGATTCAGAAGGTGGATTATGTAATACTTGGACATAGTAATGTGTTTTCAGTACATCATCCCTTCTACATTATGACCAGAACTCTACATAAGACAATGAATTTTAAATAAAATCATGAAATGGGCAAGGATTGACTAAAAATGATGTTCATATGGCTTTCTGGAAGACGGTGTTCTGAGGAACAGATTGCGAGATGAATCTGCTAGTTAAACCCATAATAGACAGATTAGTAACAGATCTTTGTTAGACAAATATATTAATATTCAAACAAAAAGTGTTTTTTGCCTCCAAGAAAATACATTCTATTATTTCTAACTCTATATACAATTGAAATTCAAACCTATTGTGTATTTTTATAATCCACCTGTCCATGTCCATTCCTTATTAGGGACTAGGCTCAGCATTTCGGAATGTCTGACCAATAGGACAGCCTAGCTCCAGCAGAATCCCCGGTCCCCCCTGAGACTGATGCACTTGCTAGAGCGTAGTTGCAGCTTTTCTAGACCATTCAAATAAAAGTCCTTTGGTTGGGCCTCAAACAATCTCTCAGCAGCATCATTGATGTCAGAAATGTCCTTAAAACGTTGCCCCTTCAGGTGTTTCCTCAAATTCAGGAACAGATAATAGTCCGAAGGGGCCAGGTCAGGTGAGTAGAGGGGATAGTGGACCAATTGGAAACCCAGGGTGTTCAATTTGGCAGCCACAACATTGGATGCATGCGCAGGTGCATTGTCCTGCAAAAAAAGGATCCCTTTGGTCAACTTTCCACAGCCTTTCATCTTAATTGCCTCC
>NC_092862.1:133775386-133809901 GCF_032062135.1 Pyxicephalus adspersus
GCACTATATAGATACTGTTTAATAATAATAATATTTACTCCCTGAAGTTCAAATGTTTTGCCTTCTCTGGTTCCTCCTTTCTAATGTCATCATTACCGACATTACTAACTCATCTTTACATCTTACAAAAACTTTTTTTTTCAAAACAAAAACTTTTTTATATATGTTTTCAGTAATGAAAACCCCTCAGCATAATCAATCACTCAAAAACCTAATGTAACCATTTCAAATACAGCTAAAAAGTAGTGAACTATTATGTAAGTGAAATGAGCCTTTTGTTTCATTTGCTACTAAAAAACAAATACTCAAGGGAAAATTTATGCTGAACTTTATTATCCACGTACATCACTTTCACTCCCATTTTTCATTAAGAAAATCTCAACTTTTTTTTTCCTAAATATTTCTTTTTTCATTTATTGTAAGTTCACAGTATTAAACCAAGTCTCACTATTATTGACGTTAATATGCCCGATCTTGAAACCACAGTATTGCTGATATATTTTTAATATCTCAGTGAATCCGAAGTATAACTTGGATTTGCATTTTATTTCTCTGCTGGCAGAACGTAAAATGTCATTTGGCATTCCTTGTTTGAACTTTTACATTTTTTTTTTTTTTTGCATAAGAGAACGATCTCTCTTCATGCTGAAACTTTGCTGATTTTTATATATATATATATATATATATATATATATATAATGGAAATACAATTGCTACTTTTATTTACATAGTATTTAAGCAGAGTTATAATTATTGTAGTTAATGGTTAATTTTCTGAAGCTTCTTAAAATATAAGAGCTCATACTTGATTTTGGTTGGCATGGACAGTACAAATGTTATACCCTGATTGTATGCATTGGGGTTAATTTACTAAATTCATTTAAACTGTTCAAAGTGCATTATCATCTTGCAAGAAGCGTAGAGCAGCGTTTCTCAACCAGGGTTTCCCCAGAGGTTGCTAGGAGTTCGTTGAGCAATGAGCAAATTGTTTCTCTTAGGTCAGTTTTATTGACACCAATGATGGCTTTTTGGCTATCAGTATGGGTGACTTTCTTCCCAATGGACAGCAGTGTAAGTAGCATTTATTCCACTGACCTCCATACTAGTATATACTGTGAGCTGTACATATCGTGATTATAATAGGGGTCCCCTATGAACCTAAAAGTTATTTCAAGGGTTACCCATGTTAAAAAAATTGAAAAAGACTGGCTTAGTGACTTGGCAAAGAATACCCATTCATGTGCAAGGAAAACTGCATAAATCTCTCCCATCCCCACCTTCCAGTTTTGCAAAAATTAAGCTAGTAAGGAGTTCACTTTGCAAAGATTATTGAATCATGTAGAAGAAAAGTTTTTTTTCTCGCACATGATTGGATGATTTCCCAATAATTTCTTGATCCACATTATATAGGTTTCATCAGTAGGAATCCATTGTTTGGCTATAATATGGCCAAAGATGTTGAGCCCAGCTGGAACTTCTGGTGAAGGTATCTTCTTCAGTATATAATTCAATTTGGCAATCAAAAGCAAAGTATCCATTTTAGATTATGTTAGGTTGTAAAACTTTGAAGTCTTCTTTATACTTTTTTTCAGTGAATATTTGTAAAGTATATAGAAAGCCTCCTAATCTGAATTTTAGAAAAGATTACCCTATTACTTCCATTTCTAGAGACACAATGGTCCTTCACCTCCCTGTAGGACCAGCATCAGAAATTTCTGAGCCTTACACTAGATAAACTTGCTTGGCCTCCGTCTGCCATATCTAAAAGTTCCAGGCCTGGTATAAATGGCCTGGTATAGAATCACCATTTGTGGTACACCTGATGTTGGTGTCACCCTGTGTAGTAACTCATATTGTAACACACCCAATGGTGGTCCATTAATAGGCAACCATAACACTAAGCCTTGCCCCAAAACCTGCTGTGACGAACACCCTCTCAGCCCGCACCCTGCACATAGACTTTCCAGCACGCTCAGCAACAGTCCACGCACCAGCAGGCTGAGAAGGGCCGTCACGGGGTACAAGGTTAACCACTCTGTTACCCCTTGTCAAACACATAATCATAGGTTAGAGTGCCACCATGTGCATGGACCAAAGCACGCACCGTTACCCTTGACAACCATAGGTATGATTCTGCTTCTTTATTACTGTCAGACAGGCATGTCTCAGCAATCACAAGGTTTATAGTAGCGTTTCTGGTTAGCAAGTTACACTATTTCTACTTCAGTTTATACTTTTTATAGTGTTTATTAAGTAACAACATACAAAAAACAGTGCATAAACAAATACAGGAAAATAAATACTAATCAAAGAATAATACCAGAACTATAGCAACAGCATAAAAGAAAAGGGAAAAACTGTCAAATAACACTTAGGTAGAGTTGGTTTGCCTTGGCCCAGGTTGCTGTGTAAAGTCCAAGTTGGTCAGAGTCACTGGGCTCCCTGCAGTGCTCAATGTGTCAATGCCGTTGCCCTTAGCAACAAGATGGTATCAGTGAGAGCTTCCTATGCTAGGCCTACATGGCTTTTTCTAGGCCAACAATAGAGGTGGGACTAATAAAACAATCCAAGGACAGCCGGGTGGGGGCAGTCTGAGGGGCTGTCTATGCCCAGGAGGCCCTTGTTATAGCAATATTCATAACTTCATATGTTAAAATTTTACGAACCGCCAACCCCCAGATTAATAATCAGCACAATATACAATGTTCACAGAGACCAAACTAGGCATGTCTGGGACTTATTGTTCACCAGAACAAGCTAAATTTGGTTTCCAGGCTTTCCTAAGGCCCATGAGACTAGTTCTTGGTCTCAAAATACTCACCATAATGATCAAGCTACAAATCAGCCAACTGCTACTTTATACAGAATGGTACCGTGTTTCCCCGATGATAAGGCATCCCCATCAAATTAACCAACCCCCCGATTTTTGCTCAAAACATTAAAATAAAGCACCCCCCGCAAATAAGACATCCTCCGATACCTGCCACTGTGTGCCTCTGTGTGACTCCTCGATGCTGGCTGCAGTGCAGAGTGAAACTGAAAGTAACTTCAAAGGACAAGCAAGCTGCTGATCCCTGCCCTAACGGAGTCAAACTTTTGTATTGGGGATTGTAAATTAGAGGGTCTGGAACCATGATGGTTGTCAGATCAAGAAATATCTGATAAGGGAATATTTATGACCCTGGTCTGTTGTACTTTTAAAAGACTCTAAAAAGAGAGACAATTTTACATTTAAGTGGAGATCAGACATAAATGGTATCCCTAATATAACACCAACCCGTTTGACCAGAAGGGTTACCAAGAAAATGGCCTATTTGAATGCCTGGCAGCCAGTCATTATAAGACACCAAAAAGTCCACTGTGATTTGTATAGTTTCCTAGAGGTTTTGGATGTGGCACCAGTATGACACAAGTTATCTTCAACAAAGTAAATAAAGACATCAAAAAGTGCCCGATGTCGCCTGGCAATCCCGTAATATTCAATCAAGTCAGCATGGAACCCGAGACGGGCTAGCTATGGACGGATATGGCGTTGTGTTACATGATAGCTGGAATACCGGTGACTGCTTTACATTACTTTAATCAAAAACCAGGACCATTGGTAATGGAACAAAATGCCCCACCAGGGTGGAAATATGACACGTCTCTAGGTGTCCCTCCTTCTGAAGGTCACCTGGTGCTGTCCCCATCCCTTGCTCCATCCTACTAACAACTCTCACCAATGGAGACACAGACAGCAATAGGAACCTTACAGGGGTTTTAGTACATCCTGATTTAGTAAAAAAAAAATTCAGACATCTGTTATACTTTAAATGTATAGTGTGAGTACAAGAAAAGTCATCTTTTATATTTTCCGGGGATTTTATAGGAGATAAAAGGGCAAGCCACATGTGTTTTGGGATTGATCTAGGGAACCACAGTGTCCCAGACTTAAAAAGGGTTTAAATCTGAAGTTTTAGCACTGACTAGTTCAAAGCACTTAGAAACAATCATCTGCTTTGAACACTGTAATGCCAGGCCGCCAAGTTCAAGTGCAACCATTGTTTTAACATTTGTCATTCTCAAGCTGGTCCCTAAATTAATAAGAATGCCGAGCTCGGCACCATTAATCTCAATCTGCACTCGCCGTTCCTGCACATTCTCTCTTTCTGTGAAGATCTTCTATTTATCATACAGTAAGGTGTCAGTCTGTGCTCTCATTGCAATGCCGCCTATGATGCCATCATTTTTCTTCCCTGTTTCATGAGTTATCTAGGTTTAAAGCTCCAGGTATCAAACAAAACTTAGAAATAACTGCCAGTGATTATCTGGGAGCATTTAAAGGGCAACTCCAGGCAATGCATAAAAATCAATGAGTGTGCTGCTAGTGCTTTCTAGGAAAATGTGTCCCTGAGCGTGGCAATTGCTTTATTTTTGTACCATCACTTGCATCGTGTTTCCTGACACATGATTTTGTTCTTACACCATACATTATTAAGAAATATGGATGGATGGTGTGCAGAATCTGGGACTGTTGCTCTTCGGGGGCAGGGTCTTCTCCTCCTCCCGTCTATATCTCTCTGTCATTTGCAACCCCTATTTATTGTACAACACTGCGTAATATGTTGGCGCTATTACACAGCAAAGGCTTTAGGTAGTACACACCTATTGCCCCCCACCTACCTAATTCCCCCTACCTACCTATTGCCCTCCCACCTGCCTATTGCCCTCCTGTAGCTACTGTATGCTGGATTGTTTTAGTAATTTAGTGATTGTTCTTTAAATCGGTGACCTCCAGGTGGATATGAAGTGTTCGCATTAATTCAGTAATGTATTTGTTAACACATCAATATATGTAAGTGTAAGTATCAGAATTTGACTTTATGTCAATGTCTTGCAATGTTCTGTACAGCACACGAGGAGGGGGGTCAGAACAAGAACCCAATCAGTTGTGCTGCAATTCTCTGAAAACAAATATGCTGATAGGAAGAGAGCAGAGTAACAGTCACATGGGATAATCTGTCTGCTGATTCTTCTTTCACTGTTCAGTTATTGGTTGACAGAGGGATTTAAATGCAGCAGAGATACAATAATGTTTTCTGCCATGTGTGACGTTGCTGTGCGATGTGTCAAAGCTGTGTAAATCTGAAAACTGAGTGTGATACAAACTTGGCAGATAAATGTATGTGGCACAACATAGACTGAATCACTGTCCTTGAATCCCCAAAGCAGTGGTCTTTAAAAGGCACTGATGACAGACAGCACCGTGGCTCAGTGGTTAGCTCTCTGGCCCTTGCAGTGCTGGGTCTGAGGTTCCAATACCAGCCAGGGCACTACCTGCATGTTTTCCTAATATTTGTGTGGGTTTCTGCCGGGTAATAAAGTTTCTTCCCTCATTTAGCTTCCCCCAAATTGACCTTAGACTGTGATGAAGCCATATTGGATCCGGTCCAGGATTCAAAACATTTGCTAGAAATCCATCAAATGATAAAAGGAAGAATCAGCTAATGTATTCAATATGTTGGGGCAGTACCTTCAGGTACTTCTAAAGCTGTTGTAGGATACCACTGGTATCTATGATTGTGATCTATGAGCAAGACGGAGTGTACAGTGTGGATGAGTGTAAAGTGATTGCAACAAAACTGATTGGCTATTGACAAAGTTTTGTGAAAGTGGAAAATTCTCTATTTCCCTAAATGAGCTGATTAGGGATGTCTCTACTTACATATATACAGAGCAGTTTTCTGACATTGGGTGTATCCAGAAAACTGACCCAATGACACAAAACTGCTCTGTATAATGTAAGTGGATATGTTTTATAGAACTGGATATTTGTAAATATTGTAAAAGTGTCAAATTGGATTAATATAGTTGGGTTTAAATCATTCCCTTAATTTAGGTCTCTGTGATTCCTGATGAAGCAGACTAAGTTCCGCGAAACGCTCAGAGCACATGAATAGCATCATCAAAACGATCTATTATGAAATAAGGTGATATGTCTAATGAATATACATTTTCTTTAATTGTGATAAATAAACTTGCTTTTTTGTTTTAAAAGTGACTAATTGAAATTATTTGTAGAAACATGCCTAAAAAGTCTCAGAGAATCTGGTTCTCATATTTCTCTCCTTTCCTACAGCTAAAATGGAAGCAAAAACAATCCTATTATTCTTTTGCAAACTTCCCATCACTCATCAATGCAATAGAAATAACTTTGACAACCATGGCTGGCTCCAAAGATACATTAGTGGGTTTATTGTGACCACTCAAGAAATATGTGATAATAGGGGAATGAAATAGCCAGAAAAAGTTAATTCATTCTTCCCACCTAGGGAATAATAAATTGTAAAATATTACATTTTTGTTTTTTTTGGAGTTGGATACACTAAAAATCCCATTGCAGGGCAGGTTCATATCTGTGGTCAGAACAAGTGACCCCTCTTAGCGCCTGGCACTTTGCTTTCCACTTGCACTGCAGCGCTGATTCTTAAAAAACAGGTGTTTGTAGATTTGTAAATTGGAGGCAGTGAGCGGTACTAAAAGCTCACTGCCTCCCCCATTCATTCTACATTGGGCTGCACAGGTAGGTACTACATGTAGTGTCTCCCCATAAAGCAGCGTTTCACTGGTGTTAGGAAGTGGTACCTGCACCGAAACCTCACTGCTGGTCTGACCATAGCATTTTAAACCACCCAAAAATGTTTAATTTATCCTTTTCATTGACTCCAAATTGTGTCACCAAAATGGCAAAATTTTGCAAACATTTTATGAAAGTAAAATATAATAATTGGTCCCTACTCTCTAATTTAAGAAGTAGGTATTTGTATGGCTACATTACCACTCTATGACATAGCTCTTTATCTAAGCCAACACCTCAGTGCCTTCAATCTTAATAGACTACCGTGCCACAAACTGTATCACAATATGGGACAGCAAACCATCAATAATAATGTCAGTTACAGTATCCCAGATGTTCAGAATGTTCCTCCAATATTTATTACTAAGCAATGGATATTTAGAATAAACAAATGACTCAGACCGTATCTCATGCCGTAGCTCAGGTGAAGCCGTCATCAAACAATGAGTGTAGGTCCGCCAGGATTTAAATGTTTTCCAAATGTTCTTTCTGCTGCTCATTTAAATGGATAGCACATTAATTTCAGAATAATGATAACAGAGCTGTCATTGTGTGATCTGACTGTCACAAAGTTTAGCTTTTCCATTCTCTGGCAGAGCCTAGCTCTTTGTATTGGAAGGGTCGCATTATTGGACGAATATACATTTAACCAAAAGTTTGAAAAATCAAAAACTTTTCTCCATTTTATGCTTTAAAGCTGAACTCCAGGTAAAAAAGACAGACGTGGTGAATTCTGCTCTATATATTCATTAATACACCCTAGTATGTATTTATAATGCAAGCAGTGCCCAAACTTACCTTGGCATTAGCCTCTTGCAAAAACTCAGTCGCATGTGCTGCCGAGGTCATATTCTGATAAGAGGACAGAAAAGAGTGACAGACACAGATCCTTCTTTTACTGTCCATCCACAGGCTCAAAAAAAAAATACTTACCTTTATAGGTGGAAAGCCGTTGATTCCTAGGGGGACTTTTAAGGCATTATGTTCAACTACATATAATGATAAAACACAAATGGTATTATACAAAGCAATTACTCAAACATAGTTAAACATTAAATTATGAAAAAATATACTGTGAAATTATTTCAATTATTCTCAACACGTTTCATAGACATAGCCCACTTCTTCAGGAACTAAATTGAGATCCACAATTATATTCAATAAATATACTTCAGAAAAAATGAACATAATATAAAGAGCAATACATGAAATAACTTCACCATATAATTTGTCAAGATTTTAATGTTTTAATGTAAATTGTTTTGTGTATTAAAATTAGTTTTTTATCATTATATGTAATTGAACATGATGCCTGAAAAGTCCCGTTTTCTTTTCTTTTTTTCTTGCATTTGATCAAATTGGGATGTGGCATTGGTAAGATTTTCATCTTACCATAAATTTTAAAGAAATATAAATAAATACCATTTTGGCTGGAGATAGAATTGATTAAAGGCAGGAAATGAAGCCAATAAACATGCTGCTATCCAGCAAGCACTGTGCCAACGTCATAAACTCTATTAAATATGAACTGAATGTATTATGTTTAGTGCAAGACCAGCCAGATTCCAGAGTGTTCCTTGTTGTTGCATTATGCAGCTATACAGTATATTGTTACATATGGTATAGGTCAAGACACCAAAGACACCAAAAAGTCCACTGTGATTTGTATAGTTTCCTAGAGGTTTTGGATGTGGCACCAGTATGACACAAGTTATCTTCAACAAAGTAAATAAAGACATCAAAAAGTGCCCGATGTCGCCTGGCAATCCCGTAATATTCAATCAAGTCAGCATGGAACCCGAGACGGGCTAGCTATGGACGGATATGGCGTTGTGTTACATGATAGCTGGAATACCGGTGACTGCTTTACATTACTTTAATCAAAAACCAGGACCATTGGTAATGGAACAAAATGCCCCACCAGGGTGGAAATTTAAATGTTTTCCAAATGTTCTTTCTGCTGCTCATTTAAATGGATAGCACATTAATTTCAGAATAATGATAACAGAGCTGTCATTGTGTGATCTGACTGTCACAAAGTTTAGCTTTTCCATTCTCTGGCAGAGCCTAGCTCTTTGTATTGGAAGGGTCGCATTATTGGACGAATATACATTTAACCAAAAGTTTGAAAAATCAAAAACTTTTCTCCATTTTATGCTTTAAAGCTGAACTCCAGGTAAAAAAGACAGACGTGGTGAATTCTGCTCTATATATTCATTAATACACCCTAGTATGTATTTATAATGCAAGCAGTGCCCAAACTTACCTTGGCATTAGCCTCTTGCAAAAACTCAGTCGCATGTGCTGCGGAGGTCATGTGCTAATATTCTGATAAGAGGACAGAAAAGAGTGACAGACACAGATCCTTCTTTTACTGTCCATCCACAGGCTCAAAAAAAAAATACTTACCTTTATAGGTGGAAAGCCGTTGATTCCTAGGGGGACTTTTAAGGCATTATGTTCAACTACATATAATGATAAAACACAAATGGTATTATACAAAGCAATTACTCAAACATAGTTAAACATTAAATTATGAAAAAATATACTGTGAAATTATTTCAATTATTCTCAACACGTTTCATAGACATAGCCCACTTCTTCAGGAACTAAATTGAGATCCACAATTATATTCAATAAATATACTTCAGAAAAAATGAACATAATATAAAGAGCAATACATGAAATAACTTCACCATATAATTTGTCAAGATTTTAATGTTTTAATGTAAATTGTTTTGTGTATTAAAATTAGTTTTTTATCATTATATGTAATTGAACATGATGCCTGAAAAGTCCCGTTTTCTTTTCTTTTTTTCTTGCATTTGATCAAATTGGGATGTGGCATTGGTAAGATTTTCATCTTACCATAAATTTTAAAGAAATATAAATAAATACCATTTTGGCTGGAGATAGAATTGATTAAAGGCAGGAAATGAAGCCAATAAACATGCTGCTATCCAGCAAGCACTGTGCCAACGTCATAAACTCTATTAAATATGAACTGAATGTATTATGTTTAGTGCAAGACCAGCCAGATTCCAGAGTGTTCCTTGTTGTTGCATTATGGAGCTATACAGTATATTGTTACATATGGTATAGGTCAGGGGTGTCAGACTCAAATACAGAGTGGGCCAAAATTAAAAACTTAGACAAAGACGCGGGCCAACCTTGAAATTTATTGAAACAATTGAGGCAGGTTAAATCTTATGAGTGGCCGCTGCTGGAACTCCCTCTTCACTGAAATAGCACCGCTACTACATTTCTGAGCACTACTTGCGTCAATAAAACAGTCCAAGGCGGGGCCACACATAGGGCAGAGAGCTCGCTGGTATATAAGCGAGTAATGCCGGGAATTGTAGTAGCGGTGCTATTTCAATGGAGCAGCGGGCCAGCTGCAGTTGATATTTAGGATTCTGTTGGGGGCCAAAAAAAAAGGACATTGAGAGCCAGAGTTAGACACCCCTGGTATAGGTAGATCTAAACTTGGCACTTTGATACAGAGGGCCTGTTTTATTAAAGCTCTCCAAGAGAAGATACACTTTTATCAATGAAGCTGGGTGATAAAGACAGATAAGATGGCTCCTAGTGGGTATGTGTGTGAAAATATCTCCTGTATTACAGAGGGGGTTCCAAGTTTCTCAATAAACAAATAACAAGAAATGTGCCAAAATGCCCTACACAAAAGTTGAATAAAGGACTACAGGGCTATTCATCAGGGGCAAATTTCTTATAAGAAAGAGGGCGGCATTTCTTCGTTGTAATATTACCATCATAATGCCAAAAAGGCTTAGCATAGGTCTGTTCTGCCCACAACCATCATGGTTCCAAACTAATGACTTTCCAATATCATCATAGTTGCTCTCCTATATTTTCCCCTCACAAACAAGCTAGCTGGCCTAGGGGTGAAAAAAGTACAAATCCATCCCTGTTCTTCATAGCATGTGTTGTATTAGGGCACATTGATTTGGCTGGCATGCATGCAAGAAAAAAAACAGAAAAAAAAGTCACCAGCACTTGTTAAAAAAATGCCAATGATTCAGGGCTGTGCAAGGTCCCCAACATTTCTTCTCTTTCGATAGGTTCTACATGGCACCATCCATAGTTGTTATATCAAACACCCTTTCTTTATTACAAGGACTTTTGTCTGTAAGGAGTGCATTCTTATACGGGGCATTTCACAAAGAAACAGATGCCCCACAACACTCAACATATGCCAGTGCCATGTCTATTATAATAATGCATTGGTGCTCCAATAAAAACCAATGGCACCATATTGCATCTTGGCTCAAACATTAACTACAATACAAAGATGGTGCCCCCGAAGCCCAGGGCAGGTATATAGTGCTGAGATTTGAGCAATGTGTAGATTTTATTCTGGTTCTTATGATTCTCATCTATAATATCATGCCTACAGTCTTTACAATATATTCTCATATATACAACTTCCATCTAGCAGCAACACAATAAAATGAAAAATGAGCCCATCCTGCAGAAAGACCGCCTAATGAAGACACTTAATTTAAATGTATTTTGTTAAATGTTCTTATTATGACATAATTCCCATTTAATGATTATAATCATCACAAATTTAGGCTACATGAATTAAATTATCATTAGGAAATAGAAATATTTCACTGACATGTTACATATGTTTTAAAAAGGAATTCCTAAAAACTTGGTCTTAGAGCTGAGTAACTCTTCCAGTTATATAAAGTAAAGAAACTATTAATCATGGTATAGTACAGATGGGACATGGTGCAGACATATGGCTCATACCTCCTGATGGGAGGAAGACATTGGAGACGGCAACATTCTAACCCCACCCCCTATAATGGAACTATGGGGGCATATTGTGGTAGCAGCGGGTGTCATGGGTAGCCCACAGAGTAAGAATAATCTTAATGAATCATACATGTTATATAAGATATATATATTTTTGTAGTCTCCAGGAAAAATTTATATTTGGCTTTGATGATGCTGTGATATATATTTACCATAAGGGGATATTTTTTTTCTATGTGTGGGCTCTGTACAAAAATGGATACAATGTAGCAAATATATGTATGATTCTTAAGCCAATGTCATACAATTCTTTTGAATTCTAACATGTGTGTATCCTATGATATAAAATGTGTGTATAGTGTGCAATGGACAGATTGTTAACTCTTCAGGGCAGGGTCCTCTCCTCCTCCTGTGTCATTGTTTGTATCTGTCCGTCATTTGCAACCCCTATTTAATGTACAGTGCTATATAATATGTTGGCACTCTATAAATACACTTTTTTAATAATATTAATAATAATAATAACAGATGGGAAGATAAGACCTGATTTGTTAAAGCTCTCCAAAACTGAAGAAGATACACTATCATGGGAAAACCTAGGTGTTCCAGAAAACCTGGAATGGATTTTTTTTTTCAAACCCATTTGTTATTAGTTGGCAAATGTTTTCAACCCTGATTCATTCCAGGTTTGTTGTATTGCTCAGGTTCTCTCATGATGGTCTATCTTCCTAAGTCTTGGAGAGCTTTAATAAATCTGGTCAAATGTGAAGATTCAATTCTAAGATTTTACACATTAGGATGATCATTAAAAAAAAAAAAAAGAAATCAGCTGATCTTAAAATTAGGTAAATACACCCTCATATGAGCAATAACACATGATGTATTGATGTGTCATCGTTTCTTTAACAAAGACCATGCAGAATCAGCGTGTGAAGAGTTAGGTGTGCCTTTGTTACTTTCTTAGGACTTAGGAGGTAAGTAGAAGCCAGGTGCTGCTAATCAAATGCACTTTATTATTTGAACATCAGCAAGTGTGACTACTTCTATAAAAGCAGAAGTTTTGGCAATTCGCTGGTCTGGAGCATTCAGGTGTATGTTAACACAATGCCAGGAGGAATCACCAGCAATGGCCATAGAAGCCATTGTTGCTGCCCATAAAAAAATTCAAATTTAAAAATCTATCTGTAATGCGCCTGGGCACACAAACAACAACCGACTCCAGATACCCTTAAATCAGGCTTTATTCAAAATCATACAGCACAGCAAGGGTTAAGTCCAATAAAGTGAAGTACAGGAGGATAAGGCAAATGCAGGTCAAGAACAATCCGAGGCCAGGGCAGGCAGCAGGCAGAATGGTCAGTAACAATCCGAGGTCAGGGCTGGCAGAGTTCAAGCAGGGTGAGTTTCAGACCAGGTCACTAAGGTAATGACAAACAGATAAACTTCAAACCACATTAAGACACACCCAAGCACACTGTGGTAACAGAGGCTATAACGGGCAATGGTGTACAGGACAGGCTCTCCTTAAATGGCCAGGATGACCAATGACCTTGCGCCACCTGGCGCCGTCTGATAGGAGACTAAGTAAATCCCCTGCGGCTGATTGGCCGCAGGGAATTCAAACTAACTATGTCCCGCCCCGGGGCGAGTCAGCCGAGTGCCACGCCCTAGGGGGGTACAAGAGGGACGCATAGTAACACGCGCACCTCTTCCCACAGCACCCCTAGGAAGTGCACTACTTTGCACTTGCAAAGGAGTGCTGAGAGCAGGAATATCATTAACCACATCTAAAGGGATGCAAGGGCTGCTGCCCAGTAGTTTGGCCAGGACGGATCCCTCCGCCTGCAGAGACAGACAAGCTGCGAGCAGAGCAGCAGCCTCAGCCATGCTGCCTGCTACAGCGGCGTCTCCCTCTGTGGCTGGGAACCCCAGGGACACCGCTGGCTTGCAGGACGGGTAAGTTCCTTACACTATCTCTCTACAATGAGAAATATTATGCACAAGTGGACAACAAGTGCCAACCTGCCCAGAAGTGGATGTCCCAGCATTTTCCCCCTAAGATCAGACCGTGCAATGTTCAGAAAATGCAAAAAATAAACATCTCAGACTGTACAGGCTTCCATTAGTATGTTAAATGTTAAAGCTGACATGAAAGTACAATAAGAAAAAGACTGAACGGGTA
The DNA here is from genome assembly GCF_032062135.1 of Pyxicephalus adspersus. NCBI lineage: Eukaryota > Metazoa > Chordata > Amphibia > Anura > Pyxicephalidae > Pyxicephalus > Pyxicephalus adspersus. Next base: position 133,788,970 of record NC_092862.1, read on the forward strand.
TGAGCTGTTTGGAAGTTACCGCAAAGGTTGCAGCTATCGCTCACTCCAAAAACTGAGCACACAATTCACTTACTTTGGCCACACATTGATCATTTTTTCCAAAAAATACATGAGCAAATTTAATAATTTTTATTTCATTACATTTGGAACTTTCAGCAATTCAGAAGATGTTTTAGGCCACATTCATACAAAAGTATACAAAGTTTTTAAGGGTTCACAAACTATAACCACCACTGTATTGGTTTATTAATAGTTTCACACGATTTTCACCTAAAATTAAATAGGAATCATCATAATTTAGAAAAAATAAGAAAACAAAAAATTGTTTTCCTATCATTTCAGAAACACATTATTTGATACAGTCAGCATAACGATAGTAGAATATACACCAACATGATAAGGACAACATTTGTAGAATGGTAAGATTTGTAGTGAAAGTCTCTAGACAATACAATCTATTCACACAACTGTTATTCTTTTAAAGTTGGTTCACCTATTACAAACTAACTGAGATAATAAAGTGCTCAGTTTATAAATCTAAAAATATGTTGGCTACAATAACCTCTCTCTTTATCTAAATGTATGGGCATCTACTCAATAACTGTTCCCTTTAATTGACCAGATGCACTTGCCTGGCCTGAAACTTCCTAACTAGGGCACAGCGCTTGCCAGACGTTCTATTAATCTTTTATGTTACCAATATCTATGTATACTGTGAATTTGAATTCACTGCAAGCCCAGCATAATCTTCATTGCATTGACAAGGAAACTGATCTATAATAAACTGTAGTTTGAAAGATCACAAAAAGTGCCTTGAGGTTATGGGTACAGTTACACAACTTTTTCTTCCCCTGGAAGAAATTAAAGTAAAACTAATGTTCAACTTTTAAGAATCCAGGATCAAGCAGTCATTATTCTGCAATAATCCCTCCTTCATCCGTGATCATTCTTGAAATGTGGAAAAAACTGTGCTTTGTTTTTCAGGATATGGGGAAATCCCAGCTTCCCCGGTGCAGACCCGGAATAAAATAACTCCAGCATGCCTGCATGGAAGTTAGGTCGTCTTGGCTTGGCCAATCCAGATGTCCAAAGGTTAGAGAAAGAAGTAGATGGCGGTGAGTGATAGTGTTCCTAGGAGGGAATGGGGACAGGGGAGTATTCCAGGTATAATTCTGCTTGAAGACCAGTCCAGTTCATGGAACAATAAATATATTTAAAACTGTACTATGAAGAACCATCAACCCACCCACCACACCCAACAATACCATGCCCTACACCCGGTTCTTTATTTTTACACCACCATCCATGGCTACACATACCTTTCAATTTCTTTTTCCAAAGCTCTAAACCCAGGGATTGGCTCACCAGAACCATAACAAACTTCTTGTGATCCCTAGTAATATCCCCTAAATTAGTGTTTTAGGGGTCACAAGACAGCCATCATGGCCACTGTTGGGCCCCTGTTGCCTCATGTGCCTGGAAAAGCCATTAGTTCAGGCAGGCCCTCTTTCTCATTTCCTTTAGTAGGCCAAGGTACTCAATCTGACCCTATCTGGGCCTCTTCTGGAGCTTACTCAGGGCTGATCCCCACCCCAATGTGACATTAATGGACCAATCACCCAACACCAGGTTCAAGAAAATGGGGTAAATTAATTAGGGAATATAGACTGTTCACTTACCAAGGTGAAATTTCCCCATACAAGCGTTAATTAATTTAGCTTAGTTAATGCAAAGAGTTTCATTTGCAAAGAATAACCATGATAAAAAATATTTTCTTACAATTGGACGGTAGACATCAGTTTACTAAGCAAAGTTAAATATCCTTTGCAAGATGACAATTCACTTTGCTATGTGAACAGCCAGTATGTGTTTTGTAAATCAACCCCAGGGTCTCCTTTGATAATTCGCTCCTTAAAGTCATGTTCCCTTCTAGGTCTGCTGGCAGTTTGGGCTAATACTTACCTTTAACACCAAATCAGTAATCTTATTTCCAACAAAAATTTAATTGGCACTCCCTCGAAGCAACATATCTTTAGGACATCTGCCTGGCAATACTACAGCATACAATGATTTGCAGCAATATATCACAATGTATATTTGCCTACCAGGGTACATCCTAGTGCACATCTGCCTGCCAGTGCAGTAATGGATCAATATACACATGTGCAATGGGATACAGCCAGTGCTTGACATCGCCAACAGTGGGCCCCTGTGCAGAGCTGACGGGCTCTCTCTCCCCGTTACACTGACTTGGGGCCACTGTGGAGGCTCCTATTGGCTGAGGGGGGGCCGGGGTCTCATGCATCAGCACAATTTGCACCTCGCTATGTCCTCCCCTGGATAGAGTCATTTTTACATTTCCTGCCTCAACAACCCCCTAATCATTCTCTATGACCCGGTGTGTCTGCACCCTCAGTGCTTTATTTTTTTATTTTGAAACTATGAATCATTAACAAAAACCTTCAAGTGGAAATTAAAAAACAAACAAATGTTATGCTACTTGCACACCCCCATTCCTATATTCCTATATACCAATAAATGGATAATGACATCATTCATCAAATTACACATCAACCATTAGTGATAGGTGGCACTTGAACATCAAACGGCCTCATATTTCAGTGAATTATAAGTATAATACTTCAGCAGAGCACCATTGCTCATCGCAGGTTTAAAGGGCAATGTTGTGCTTATGGTTTCATAATGACACAAAGAGAAAAGAGGAATTATTAATCATGGGATAAAGATAACAGCCACCCACTCTTCAAGAAAGATAAGATTTTTTCCATGGTGAAAAGTTTGTTAAACTCCAAGGGCTTTTATAAGAGGATGTCTTACAAGGTGTAACTACCAAGTTAAAGCCCAATTCCAGCCCAAGTTTTCTTTATTTAGTTTGTGCATCCTTACTTTTTGACATGTAGGAACAGAATATGTAAATAATAATAAATAAGAATACATTATTATTATTATTATTATTATTATTTATTAATATTATTATTAATAAACAGGATTTACATTAGGGATATAAGCTAGTCATAAAATACCACCATAGGATACATTTAAAGTGGAAAGCTCAATGCTGAGTGAACTCCCTCGCTGGCACCAACATCTTTGCCAGGTCTTCTTCCAAGTCAAGCATTATCATTGGCTGGGCATTGACTGAAATCTCGCAACACATGTACAAAGGAGTTAAGACATGCCAAGATAGAGATACAACTTTGATTTATATGCAAGAAGCTTTTATTCTTTCCACATTCTACTACAAGAGTGTAAAAGAATCAGTGAACATATATATATATATATATATATATATATATATATATATATAGCACATATAGTATATATAAAGCACTCTAACATTCACCAACATTCCTTGATGCAGAATCAATAAATACCAATAGACATGTAAGATTCTCCACCAGGGATTGCTTGGTGATTATCAGATCCACTGCTTTATAAATTGTTCCCATAGAGTTCTAGTAAAATTGATTTGAGTGATTGATATGCAGAAAAAAAACATCGATAGGTCAGGTTGTAAACCTTTTGTCAATCAAACAGATAGCTGAAGAGTTTTTGAGACCACTTTATCAATTTCTACCCACATGCACTTACATTCATCAAGTGGGAAATTGGTCCAAGAAAAATGCAATCAGTTTGCACTGGTATCAATACAGAAAAATCAGTGTGTTGAAGCATGATCATTTGATTTTTGGTAGATATATGTATATAATATATATTAAAAAGATTGATTGAGTTGAAAATTAAATGATGATTTATGTATGACATGCCTAATACTTATAGGGTGACCTATGATCTGTTTGAACCTTAACAGTGATAGCCCTCCAATCCTCCTTTAAGGGATATACAAACTTTGAACCGTGTGCCTACATTAACTGTTATTCTTCACACCTATATGTTCAAACCATTTAGGAATCATTGGGTCCACCAGGTGGTGATCGCACCTAATGTCTGCCTGTTTTTGATTTTATATACTTGGGTCCCTATGCAGGACTGCCACCAGAAAATTCTGGGCTCCACCCTAGGCAAACTTCTAAAAGTTTCAGCATTGCAAAAAGTCATGTTTTTCTAATTGGAGCGCGGTACATAAGTACCCTTGTCCCTCCCTAATTGGCTGTCTTGCCCTTATGTCATATGGCTATGACCGAGATAGTGACATCCAACATCTGTAGAACAGTAATAGAAAATTAAATATGTACAATGAGATAAGAAAAAAATCTTTGAGGTGAGTGAAGGCCATAAAAACACGTAGAACTGTCTGTACTGAAACATAAATTCATTTTCATTCCAAAAATGGTTCAAATTTCATTGTGTTTTATGAATGAGAATCGCAAGATCTCATCCGCATTGTCAAGTCTCTCGTATTTTGAGCTCACCAGCTGGGATGCGTTCACTCTTTGTCAAATCTTTATGAAATAAAACAAACAACACCTTGCTATGTAATAGAAATAAAGCCACTGAGTATTTTCTTTTTCAGAAATCTAACTCTTATCCATGCACCTTCCATAATATATAAAATACATTACACCTCCAGCAGACATAGGCAATCTGTCACAAGTAAATGGCGGGTAAGTCAGAAAGACAAACACTTTTTTAATGAAGTTGTAACAAGTTAGGATACATTTATTTTTATTTTTTTAATTTATAATGTAATCATTCATTTAGAAATAAAAATGTAAAGTTTTAACTTATGATCCCTCATGTCATAATAAAAAAAAATTAAATTGTGAATGAAGATTAAAGAACCCCAAACTGTATGTAGCACATTTTCATCCTATTACAGTGCCTGAGTTTTATCCCTCTGAAGACCCTCCAAGTTCTGAAAAATACCTTTTAATCTCCAGGAATGTACAAAAGTCCATTTGAGGAATGACAACACAGTGGAGTTGATTCACATAAGGAATACAGACATTAAGGTATATTTTACTTGGCTTAGTGAATGTGGCTGCTGACTTCAACTTTCTCTGATTTTGTGCAGAGAAAAATCATTTTTCTTAGATTTCTTTGCACCTGATGAGTTATTCTTTGCGAAGTAAATCACCATGTTAACTAAGCTAATGATTTTTGGTTATGTGTAAGCTGTCATCAATGACCAGCAATGTAAGAGGCATTCTTTCCAATGACCACCACACTATTGTAGTGTGAGATGAGGATGGAGTAATTATAGAAGGGGTTCCCTCATGTTAGAAAGGAGAAAGTTGAGAGTTATTGACATTGAGCCCAAGATGCACCCATCTGGAATGTGAGCGCTTTTACAGGTAAATACCATGCAGTCAAATATATTAAATGTATGACTAAGCTTCTGCAAATAATTGTTGCAATTAAAATGGACCCAATGTTGAAGGTGAAATCACCAGAAGGTAGAGGTTTTTGGTGAAACAGAAATGTAATGTTTTATCTCTACGTTGTATTGTGTAGTGTGGACCTTGAAATGCTGAACTCGGAGCCAGACACTTGGAACAATGCAACTCCTGCAACTCCATCATCATCATCATCATCAGTGGCTGTCCAATGGCCCAAGAGGATTGCCATGGACCTGGAAATCCATCCTAAAGTTGGCAGCAAAGATGTCAGTATCCTGGTGACAGGTTCTTGGATCTGTCATTATTCCATGGTGCCTGCAGACAGGGAATTTTGTGATGTAATTGGTAATAAAGTATACTGTGCATACCGGCATATTGTCATCACCCACCAACAAGTACAGTTACAATTTAATGATCTGGCTACAGGGTCTCTTTACCGAAATTTTCAAACCAAACATGTGGATTTTATTAATAGTTGAAAAATATTTGGTCAGAAAAGTGTAAGAGTTTTTGAACTGGTTGTTGACACTAATAATAGAAAATTGAACACAAAATGACCAAGCATATGCTGATTATTTTACCCAGTACTTTTGTTATGTGTTGCCTGCAGTTTACTTCTGTGGCATGTGTACAGTCTGTGTATTAACTTACATCCTACATATTAACTTTGCCATATACTAGGAAAGGGCAGCTGAGGATTGCAGACAAGCTGTTCACATAAATACTACAATCAGATGGGCTGCAAGTGAAAATGTACAGAAGGGCATGTTGATTTAACCCTGAGCAATGTAGCAAATAAAATCAGAACTATCTGTCAGATAATATAGTTAATATTGTTATTGTACATTCTTTCCTAAATGCAATGTGACTCAATTGACTGGTGATACACAAAGTATTCTTCAGTATGCTATCATTTCCATCCCGCCACTCTGAACCTGGCTGCCCACTCCATTATTTAATGGTCATACATGGTGACTATGATTTTTATTCTGCCAGCCTGGCTACCAAACTTTTTGTGACCACTGGATTCCATTTGTCAGTTTACTAAAAATAGTGTTGGAATGCAGACAACCTTTATGTTTCCTATTAGATGTTTGTACCCTGGGATACTGATTGCACCCCAGGCTCACACTAAACACATCTTATTCTGATCTGATTTGGTACTAAGTCCCTCTAACCCCAAAACTATGCCCCACTATTCAACATTGGGCCTTATCATTGGACCAATACATTTTGGACATGGGACTTAACTTTAAAGTGGGCAAAGCTTGGAGTTAGGAGACACTTGTGGTTTTGTGTGTAGTGTAATCCACAGGAACAAAACTTTGCAGAGGCACCATAACAGTACAGCATGGCAACATGTTGAAACCGTTTCATTTGTTCTTCTCCGGACTAGCTGGAGTTTGTGCTGGAGAATGTTTGAAGTTGCTTTTTGTATTGTCCTGCCCAAAGTCACCTTTTTCCATTAATACTAGCTCAAACAGTTTCAAGTTCCAAGATTTAGAAGGTCATATGGTGTAGTTCAGTTTGGTTTAGTAATTCTTTCAGGTCTCCCTACCCCAGAACCTAAAACAAGAGCTCATTTCTCATTTACTGCTAGCAACCTGCTCCTTGCGCTGCAGTAGAAGCAACTGGATCCTTAAGCAGCCATTCTCTTCTCAAAGGCTGAGAGCCCTTCTGTACACAGAATTGAAAGAGCCCTGTCAAATATAGGCACTTATACTGCTTTCTTTAAAAAGGAGAAAAGCTGCATTAGGTTGTATATTTCATATTTGTCTGGAGTTAATCTTTAGACACCAAATCTACATTTTGACTCTGCAATGTTGGTACACCCATGATCTCCTGGTAGTCTCACCTTACACATTTTTGACTTGCTTGCAAAGCGTTTGGCAGCCATCCCATATAATTTCATGATAAGGTTGAGGCTTCAGTGAAGTCCATATTCAAAATCCACTTACCAAATCTACTTTAAAGTTATCAGACTTCATAAAGGCCACATTTCCTTATTTTGAGTTTTATAGACAGCGCTGATATAAATTCTGGCCAAGGAACAATTCTTTGTATATCTGAGCAGGCTTTCTGGAGGAACAGACTGATTTTGTCGAGGTCAGGAAAGGTTGCCAAATCCATGTACACGAGTTATTAAAAGTTATTAGTTTTAGTTTTAGAAGCTAATGATGGAGCATTTCACCTTTTTATTATTTTCATCTTCTCAGTTTTAGAAGTTTGTGGAAGTGATCGAGGTCTCCAAGCAATGCCGTAAATCAGTTTAATGGTCGCTTTCTGGCATTTCAAAGTTTTAATTGCTAGTGCACATTTTTATAGTCATGTTGGAATTTTCATTATTTAGAATAATGTTTGAGGAAGACAATTCCGCAATTAAAACACATCTAAAATCTCCTAATTAGGTACAAAATGGGACTGAGAGGCATTCAATCCACCAGCCTTGGCTGCAGGGGTTTTTTTTGAGGCGCTGGTATAATTCTGTGTGATTTGTGGTTCGTGTTCATTATTCTGATAATAATTATTGCCCAATAAAAATAGTTAATACACTATATTATCAAGTATTCTGTTTTCATTAAAGTGTACTCCTCAAGACCACAGTATGCGGTGAATTAGGAAGGCATGAACGATTGACATTGTCACTGTTTATATTTATTTTTAGGAGTTTAAATGTATTTAGATATGGTTAGGATATTCTTCATTCCTTGTACCAATTAAATTCAATAACCAAACTCACAATTAACTCACATTCATGTACTGTATGACGGTGGAACCAGTGTCACTCTGCATTGGTGACACCCATACTGCTCTCCTATATCAATCCAAGTGTCTCGAGGAAACCAGAAGTGAGAGAAGATATCCTTAATGGGCCCTTCTTATCAAAAAGTTAAAAGTACTTACAAACCTAAATTGTTTTTTTTTTTCTGGGAATGAGGTCTACATGTCTATTTAACCGTTGATAAGGAAGACAAGAAAGGGATTGGCTACCTGGGTCACATAAAACATACATGCACCAGCAACAAATCAACATCATGCCAAATGCTAGAAAAGAAACCTTGAGCTTAAAGCAAACCTGTCATCGACAATTGCACAAGATAAATATGAAAGTTCCGATAGATGTACCACTTGCCAGTCCCATAAGTAATCCAATGCATGAACCAAAGGTTGGAGTATCCGTGCTCCCATTTCTATACTGGAATTTTTTATGGTGGCATATATTGCACATGATACAAAATACTAACACATAGAGATGTGTGTACTTTCACTGGCCCAAGTACTTGCTGATGTCTAAAAATTAGAATGTTTTGATGGGCAAAGATCTGAGCCTTCTTGTTTTAAAGCCCATCTGCTTCCCCTGCCTCCTACTTATTTCTACTGGCCGGTCATGTTATAGGCTGCTCTACTAACCTATAGCCATACATGAAAGGGAGCAACCAAGCATCCACACCACTATAAATCCCTTGTATATAACAGTGGTGACTTGTGCAAGTTTGTGAATTCCTTCATACCAGTAGTTTATATGTGAAAATTGTTTCCATGATGAATTTGCTTTCAAAGGTATGTTGAGGAAAACTTACTATAATACTTTATAAGGAAAAATACTTTTTAAGTTCAACATATATTCAAACATCCCTGATATTCTTACGTTTTATCGCAATAGCATGATGAAAGTACAGAAAAAGAACTTTAATGTCCTAGAAATATAATTCAAAATATGCAGAAAAAAAGGGTACTTAATTGGCACATATAAAATCAAGTAACAAAAATGTTTTATTTAGAAAATATCAAAAGACCAATAAAAGATTATGCCATTTGTCTTAGCATTCAAGATGGCACAATCTGAACATCAATATTGCTCATAGATCGGATCATAGTTTATCAAAATGATTTAACAGCTAACAGTATAGCATCTCACAACATTAAAGGGTGTCTTGACACGTTTCACGGACAATGCCGCATCAGGATAATAACGTTGAGAGATAATTACTAATAGCATATATCATACATTACAGTATCCTGTCATCTTCATTCAAATATATATGAATATATATGAATATATATATCCTGTGTAAATAAGAGGTAACCTGCACTTAAGCTTGGTTTTTGAGACTTGAAGGCACTGAGTTAGAGGGATGACAATATTTTGCTACAAAAGAATAAAGCTGAGATCTCTGTACCTCTGTTAACATGTAAATGCTAATATCTACAGAGGTGAATGATGTGTTGGTATTGAGTGATTTTTTCTGCTTGTTCAGTAGGTAAAGTAGATACTTTAGTGTCAATAGGCTGAGCACTGGTTTTACTTTAAGCTCAATAGCCCTTTAAAAAGACATTGTCATAGGTATTGTTTTCCAATAACAGTGTTCCTTTAATTATAGCTCATTTTGACACTTAAAATTTTATTTGGAAAGTCAGGGAGATAATAGCATTTGAAAATAATATTCATTATTCATCCTGTTTTGCTTTGCTTGTAGAGCCTGTTAAAGTATGCATAATGCCCAAGCAGAGGGAATCCAATATTACTGTCACACTTTCTGTTTATTTTTTTCTGCATTTGACAATGAAGTGTTAGAATTCTGTGAACATGGCATCATTTTGGCCCCAAGATTGTCAGCAACAGCATCTCCCCACATAGGCATCTAGGGGTGTAAGGAGAACAATTCCCAGCATAGTAGCTTTGCTCAAATTGTCAGACCTTAGCCGTCTCTTAGTAGACATACAACAGGTGCTTTTTCATGCATATGATAATGCTCAGTATCCTTCAACCCATTTGTTGTAAGTCCAGGTCATTTTTCTCATATCCAGAGCTGACCGAAGGATACAGGGAAAGTATGCAGAGAACTCTTTTAGCATAAATTTCTGCAGTATAAACTACTGGAGAAGTTAAGAAGAAGGCTCCATGCATAATCAGGCAAGACAGCTATAGATAAGTATTATTCATTTTTTTTTCGAATGCTAGGGGGGGAGGAATCACAGGGTGGTGGGGATCTTGTCCTTGAGCATGGCAATGGCATGTCTACCCAAAAGTGATATTTTAGCTGATAATAAACTATAGTAAGTGTCTTCCTATTCAGGTAGTCTCCGGGTTGCATACGAGATAGGGACAGTAGGTTTGTTCTTAAGTTTAATTTGTATGTAAGTTGAAACAGGTAGATTATTTTAATAAATGCAATTAGGACAGATTATTAGGCGGTGTGGTGTCAATTACTCACTGTGAGTTAATCATAAACAAAGCAAAAAAATGTTATGGAGCCTAGACATTTATTTATCTCTGGAGCAAGCTGTGCTTTGATATGCAAAAAGAAACAAATGAAGAGTTTGTCTTGGTCATTGAAGAGTTACAAGATGTTGCTCAGCTGTGTTTATCAAAAGATTTCTTGTGCAAGTCATGCAAACTGCCCCCAGGTGATGTGGCTCTTCAACGTCCAACATATAATGAGATATTGGTGTTGATTCACTAAAGGAACAAAGGTTGTTCATCTAGCAAGGTAAATTATCCCCTTGCAAGAGATATTTCACTTAGCTTAGTAAATTAGATGAAGCTCCAATGGCTTTGACCATCCAATCACCTGCAAGGAAAATTCCTGTTTTTAGAGATCTCCTTGCATCAGATTGAGTTTTCTTTGCAAAATGAGTTTTTGTCACATTCACTAAACCAAGTGAAAAATCCTTTGCAAGGAAATAATTGACTTTGGTAAGTAAAAAGACTACTGTACGTTCCTTTACTAAATCAGACCTATTGGGTCTGGATGGACAGACTCTGTAAGAAAATCTGATAGAGATGCAGTTTTCCTTTATTTTGGAGATTATCACACCAAACAGAATGTATTTATTTCTTCTAATCTCTTGTAAAACTCTAATTTTATATTACATGTCTATTTTACAAATCGTTGGCTTTGATTTTTTTACAAGCATACTGCAAATGCCCTCTTTTTTTATAGGTCACTATAACCCCTAGAATGGGACTTTCAATTTTTTTTATTTCATACAGTTAACACATTGAGCACAGCTGAACCATGTACGTGTGTCCTACCCTTAATAAAGTTATATAAACAGATTAAAGACAAAGGTATTACATCAAGTCAAGTTTCAGTGCCAACCGCAATGTGCTGAAAACAGTTATGTTCTTCACAATTCAACCTGTTCATTTCTTAAAATAGTAAAAATATTCACTAACAGCTGTCAGCTCTTCCTGGTATACAGAGAAAACATGTTTGTTAAACCAAGTATTTCAAATCTATATCTCTTGACTTCTCAGCGGTTGACAAATAAGGTGGCTCTGAAAAAGCAATTTCGTTTCCTGTTGAAAATAAATCTGTGCCTCTTGTAAACACTTTTATGAGAATAATAATAAACAGTATAAGTAGACATAGCCTGAGTCTGGGAACTGCACAATACAAGGTATAGAAAGATGATACCTAGAGATACACTCCGAGTGTCACAAACTGGGCCCGCTGGAGAGTACAGAGCCTTGTTCTTCACCTTCTTTTTTATTGAAGTAGATAGAAACTCTTCATGGGTAACATTTTCTCACAATTTAATTTTAATAAGGTTTTGATACAACCCAACATACATTAGAAAATAAAATCATAAAACAGTAATCATGATAACACATATATCCACTATACCTATCACGTGAAACATAACATTAATCAGAACATGACTGTGGCAAGCCATAGCCGTGCAGATATGCCTTACAAACTTGCCCTTCCCCTTTTTTCCAATCTCCCACCCCCACCCCCTAAATACCCCCACATCCAAATCACTCCACCAATGAATTACCACTCCAAGCATTGCTTAAATGGCCCGTAGGCCTTTTATTAACAGAATTAGAACCAAAATTAACTTAATATCCAATAAAATATAAATAACAATATAGATAACAATATAACAATAAAACAGTAAAAATAACGCATACATAGAATAACCAATATAACTTAATAACACCATAATTAAAGAATAAGTACCAGATAAACAATAACACATCCTAACCATATTGCCTTCCCAACTTTCTTACTGGTTGCACGTCCTTGAAGGCCACCACTTTACACCTTTTGGGGTCTGCACCTTAAAGACAGTTGCTCCCAGCCGCCCATACTCCCAGCTCGGGAACGAATATATCCTTTTCTTATGCAGACCCTCCCCACAACACTTTACCAGACCATTAACCCAAGCCAGGGATTCCATACCAAAGATGGAACCCTAACCAAAATATTGCCACCACCACACTCCCCCCGAGGACCCCAACCGCCCGCCCTATTAGCCAAACCAGCAATCAAAAACCCAAACTGCCAACCACATAAGCAGGGGAGGGAGGGTGAGACAAACTTTTCCTGAACACTGTCTCACACTGAAAGGGGGGGATCCCTCCTCCTCCTGCCCATTTTAACTACTCTTGTCCCTCCTTAAACCTCCTCCCCCTCCTTCCCTCTCCCTTTCCTCTTGCTCACTCTCGTCCAAAACTTTTAACCCTATGCTATCTGCCCCCTGACTGCCCAGTCATGACAGCCTTCCCCTATGCTCTAGAAAAAGGAATATTACCCTGATATGCCAACTATTCCAAGTTTACACCTAATGAGTTTTGGCTATCAGTTTGTGTTCAATGCTATCCGGGGCCTCAGCAAGTAGGGTGGTCAACCTTCTTCCCCCATCAAAACAGTACTACTGAAAATGAGCCAGCCATGGTGACCATTGATGGTGGAATTTAAAGTAAGTATTAGTATTGTACAATATAATTTTTTTTTTAATGGTGCATAAAAATGTATTCTGTACATTCTATTCAACACATTTGGAACCTTTATTGTCTTCCATTGACACGCAATCTAATAGTGCAAAGGAAACTGGGTCATTAATTCCCAATGGTCCCGACATTTCATTTTCTTAAAGCAACATATATCATCAATGGCAAATTTTTTTTCTTTTTTTTTTTTTTCATAAAGTAACAGCCTTCTTGATAGTAACAATGGTAGACCATCCTAACATAATGTGTATTGGCACAGCCAGGGTTGGTCTCTACCAAGGAGAAATGTGACAGGATGACATTGCAGGGGCATAGATCTCTGAAACCATATATTTGGAGTAAGACAACCAGTACTATAATGTATCCTTTTCGTATTCCAGGGGCATGGTTTGGAAGCAGTTGTCACCCCATAATGTTAAGGACCTATTTAGACTATGTGTTAACCCAACATGTTATCTTAGCTTGACTTTCAAGGTCTTGCATGTAAACCAAACAACAACCCCCCCCCCCCCCCCAAAAAAAAAACACCATTTCTACCACCAACTTTGAACATTTTTATTTTGAATTGACATTGTACAGCACATGTACAGTAGATAGAAACAGATCAGTTCAATGTAACTTCTACATGAATGTGCAGGATTTATATAATCCAGCACTTAATGGGATCATTTGTGGCTTCCATAACAAGCGGTGGCATCTGGAGTCTGGACCTGTCACAAAGAGAAAGGTACACTGAGAGGTAAGTTTATATCTGGATATTATGGGGAATGCCTACACACAGCAGAACTGAGTTCTGCTTTAGGGAACACTGCAATAAGGCAACCATTGTTTTTTAATGGACTGGTAGCAAACCTAATGTTGGCCTTAATATGTTACAGTGGGGATCTCTCTTTTGGACACCTGATATATCCAAACTGTTAGCAAAGAAGCAAATATGAAATATGCTTAGCAAGTAAATACATATTTAATCTAGCAAATTAAAAAAGCCAGGAGAAGAGACCAGTCACAAATCCGGACTCTTATCCAATAACAGAATGTTCTCCAATGCACTATGCACATGACATTCTGTAGGCCACTTCAGACTCCATATAGCTGTTCTTGTTTTATAAATGGTTCATAAATAAATTGGTGTCCAGTGGGGAACACAGAACAAATAGGCCCCCTAGCTTAATATTTGGCTTCTTAAGGGTGCAGACTGCAGAAAAGTGCTGGTTATTCTAGTTGTTAAAGAGCACTAAGTAAAGCAAAAGGAGTTTTGTAGGACTTTGGATTTTAAAGGGAACATAAAGCACACACTGTGAAGGAGCTAAGACTTCTGCTGCAATGCAAAAAATGGCCTTTGTCAGTTGAAGAAGGAAAAAAGAACTTTCTGCTCACAACTCAATAAGAAAAATCAAGATCTAGTCACTATGACCAGAGCAAGACACCCAAAACTCTTAGAAAAAATCTCCAAATTTAAGTTTAAATGCAACAGAATCGGAAAATTCCAACCAGTAATGTTTTGTGAGCCACAGGCCTGTGCACAATAAAATTTATTGAAAAAAAAAAAATACAGAGGGGTGCAACCTACCATTCAGTTCTCAGGTGGGTGGAAATATATTGGGGAATTATATCAGGAAGATGTCCTTGATGAAATAACCAAACCAGGAGCTGAGTCGGACCATCAAGCTCTACCTATAATGATCATGTCGCTTCGGAATGGCCTGACCCTTTAATTGTGCACGTAATCATTTTTGAATAAATACATAACTAAAATGTGCTTTTTTTCAATTTTAACTTCACACACCTGACTGACAATTGTTATTCCCGGTGGCACTCGACTTTGTGGATACGAGTCTAGCGAAATATATTTGACTTTGTACTTGATAGAAAGGAAAAACTTTTACTGAAAACCAAGTAAAGCCAAAGACATATTTTTAAGCAAAGTTAAAACACATAAAACAAAGATGAATCCCTCTGGGGGAGGAAGTGGGGGGATGACATCAAGGTTTCTAGTTTTAATATTGTGTGGGACTGCGTTTTTATTTTGTTATGTGGTAAAAGCTCAAATTCTGAAGCATTATATCACAACAGCTGTTGAATAAAATTCTTTGTGGAACAAGTCTAGCAGATAACATTTCTCCAGAGGGTGGAAGAAATTAATATTTGTGAATCCTGAGTGAAATTTCACCGCCCATAGGAAAGCAGGGCTTTGTCAGATACCTGTTAGAATTCTGAAATTAACGTACCTGCGAGGAACGGCCGGACCAGATGGACTGCGGCGCTAAAGGCGGCTTTCATTTATGAGCAATCCACGAAACAAGCTTATCCAGTTTCAAGCTGCCAAATAAAAGTTTGACTTTTATGATATGGGTTATAAAGAAGGTAACTTTACCAGCTGTTTGTAAATGAAGCAAATAAATAGACGTGCAGTTGTTACTAGTTATGTCAAAACTATAAAGTTATAAAAAAAATAGGAACGTATACAAAAATAATAAATCAGAAAAAATAAAATATAGATGATGACAGGCTAGGTTTACCTGATGGCATTCATTTTAATTTTTCAAGGAAAACTAAAGTGCATCTCAACCCAAAAACAAAAATGTTATGCGTTGCAGCTTTCCAGTCCTTAGATGTGGACTTGTGTCTGAAACTGTTGGCATTTTGTATCTGTTTCTTACATTTGGAAAAAATAAAATAAAGTAATTATTTGGTGGCTATATATATTGTTTTATATATTGTTTGACATTTCATAACATTTAGATTTGCAAATAAATATTTTACAGAGTAAAGAGTTAATTTTGGTATGAACTTTGAGTCTGATACTTGAAGGATTAAGATGAAAAGAACCAATTTGTTGAAAAATAGATGCCAATTCACTAAGGTGCCTTTGGGGGTTAAAACTGAACATCTTTACATAAAAGTTAAAAGTTAGGACAAGCCCTCCAGGTTTCTTGTGGACACCAGCAGTATCCTTTCTAGTCTCAGCAGAGGACCAGGAAAGTATTGGGTATACATTTTAAAAAGTTGTGTTGCAGTCTCAATTTTCCTGAAGTAGTAGAATCTGTGAAACGCGTTGAAAAATCATATAAGGATGAGAGAATAATAAATATATATTATTAATTTATATAAATGTAAATTATTGGAATATTACAATAAAAATTGTTTTTAATTTTGTTATAAATAATCTAAAGTAAGTATTGTGAATAGGTTCCCCCTTTCAAGTAAAAAAAAAATAGTCTATGTCATTTGTCTCAACCTTCCCTGAGAAAGTTAGAATGCAAAACGTGTCAGGAATTGACACCACTTTTTAACCCAGGGGACCCCAACCCCTGGTCTGCGGACGTCTAACAAGTGGGCCGTGGCTCTGACCAGTGTACCCACCAGAAGAAGGACCCCGCTTGGGGGAACGCACCGGCCAGAGCCGTGGACCATGTCTCCCGGAGACATTGCGGGCTCAGGGGGGTGAATGGATTGTCTCTCTGGACACAACCCGCCCACTCTCTCATTGCAGGCCCAGACCTACAATAGGAGAGTGGACAGGTTCTGGCATCATGACGTCACTCTGGGGGGAAGTTTCTTCCCCATTGATTGACACACAGCTCCCTGCGCATGCACAGTTTGGAGTCTGTGCATTTAGTGGTCCGCAAGCTCCAAAAGGTTGGGGACCACTGCTTTAACCTCAACTACACCAGTTTGGTTATCTAGCTCTCTCCACCTTAAATTAGGTCAAAGAGTAGGAATACTTTGTTTAGTTTAGAAATCATTACCTATACTATTGGTGGATAAAATGGACCCACCTAGCGTTCTAATTCTGTCTGTATTTCCACGCAAAAAGCGTTAGTTTTTTTGCATGGAAATTTTTTTTTACATTTTTCATAATTCTTAGGCATAACTCACTGAAATATGTCCAATGTTTAATAAAATCAATAAATGTAATATTAAACCTTAAAAAAAATCTGGTAAATAAAAAAATAGTGAAACATGTACAGTAGCATGTATAATACATATATAATATATGTATATATATATATATATATATATATTATATAAAGATTTCTTTGTTTTGGACTTAATACAGTTATTTGTATTGAATCTAATACAAAATTTTTTGAATTGCCCACCGCTTCTCCAGACCACACCAACGCATGCACCAATGTCACTGGGAAACCTCGGAAATCGTCTCTGCAGTCGCCGGCTGGAGATCGGAGGAAGAAGACGTGACCCAGGACCTGCAGGGACCTGCAGGACGCGGGGGATGCCAATGGAACAAGGTAAGTGTTTTTTTTTAATGTTTTTAGCGATCCCGAGTGTGACTCAGGATTATGCTTTTTTTCATGGTAAATCTATCCCGAATCACACTCGGGATTACCGCTAGGGGGGTTAAGTACTATATGGTGCCATTTTGCCTTAGAATCTTAAAAAATTTCCGTTTTGCCTTTTTTCCTTACTACTAAACACTCTCTAGTCCAGTGTTTCTCAAACAAGGTTCCTCCAGAGGTTGCTAGCGCAATTTGTTCTTCTCAGGTCAGTTTACCTGACGCCAATTACATTTTTGGCTATCTGTAAGGGTGACATCCTTCCCAATGGCCAGCTAAGTATGAGGCATTCCTCATACTGACCACCACACTAATATACTATGAGCTGTGTATATAGTAATTATAGAAGGGTTTCCCTGAAGACCTGAAATGTATTTTAAGGATTCCCCCAAAGTAAATAGGTTGAAAAACACTGCTGTAGTCCATAAACCCTCTGACCATTGCAAATTTGCTATAGATCCTTTTGGATTTTTTTCATGTACCAAATAAAAATACATCCAAGCTATAAAAGCCTCAACAGTTAGACAATTTTGGTTGATCCCTTGTCATCCTGATGTCCTCCTGGCAGATTAAACAAACCTCCACACACCACTCCTAACGTTTTAATTGAAGTTTACTTTTTAGAAAATAGTTAGTGTCCCAGCAGGATAACCTTTCGAGCTATTCTCTTTATTAGCCGGAGTACTTCCAATTAAGTTTTTATCTGTCATTTGAAACATCACATTTTGGTTATTAATAGATTAAAGTAAGAATGTTAATTTGGATTCATTAATCCACAGCCAGATGGTTATGGGGCTAAACCTGTCAAAAGTTACTAAGAAATAAGACATTCTTAATATTTTAGGAATATGATACCAAGGTGAGGTAATAAAAAGACTGATCATCCAAAGCCAGTTTTATTAATGCCACCTTTGTTCTACAGATACTATGTGATTATGAATAATATATATAACATTGTCTATTGCCTTTTAGTTATTTTAGTGTTTTTACATATTAGTCATTCATTTTTTTACGTAATTCATACCCTTGTCAGTACTAAATCTTCAGGTCCTGCTCATGTGTCATCCAGCAACAAGGCCGGACAGCAACCATCTGGTCTTCCAGACATCTCTGTGTGTGAGTGCTGTGCTACCTGTTGGATGTGGCACACATGCAGAAGGGTCGCTTGTATGGTCGCTTGTGGACCATGTAGCCCAATGCAATCCTTGGATTGGCACTGTCTTCTGACCCCTATTTTGCCAGAGGGCAATATAAAGCTGTTCCTTACCAAGACCCCCTACCCAGTGATAGTGCCAGTTTCCTAGCTACTGAGGTTGTGTTCATTAAACTTCATTCATTGCCAACCTTACTCTGTCTGGCCTCTCATTACATGCCATCAAGACTGACCCTTTTTCTGAACTCTCTGTGTCTTTGTGTACCGTGTCTGGCTAGCCGAATCTCATATATGGCACTTGTCTCCAACCTTTGACCTGCTCTTGCCCTGCATTCTGGATTGGCATTTTGGCTACCCCATGGCTGCTGGGTCACCTTTAATCCTTGTTTTATAAAGATGCAATCATGTGTGCAAGTCATGGAGGCAACCACATGTTGAGACAGAGTAACCAGCCTCCCTAGGCTGATAAATTAGTCTATAGTTGAAGTATATGACATTAGATTGGAGGATTGCCTTCTGGTTAGGCATTGGTGTTGGACCATTATGGCCAACTTGCCTCCTAGTGTGCCCTCCTGCTTGTTTTTCCAGATCCTGCTACTGATGATATAATTTTTGCATAATGTATGCAGTTATATTGTCCCTGACACACAAATTCATTGGTTAACTTTTTAACTCAAGTTCTTAAAATAGTTCTGATGGTTAATTTATGTTTCATCCAATGGAAAAGGTGGAGTCCTTAGTCACAGTGATTGCTACTAGCTCTCCTTTTATCTGCATCTCCATGTCCTTTCCAAGCACATGGCTTGGTCACCTCCTGTCCATCATCCCCTTTAAAATACTTCTTGCAAAATACATATTTAAGAAGCCTTTTCAGGCAAGATTATTAGCACTTACATAGAGGCCTGCATGAAACTCAACCCTAGTCCATCTAAGACACTAATAAATTCTAGCTCCCGAATTGGAAGCAAAAATTGATTTTTCCTTTTTTGGTACACAATCATATACATATATGATCATGCTATCAACTATATGGACACTATGGGGCTCATTTATTAAACCTCTCCAAAGCCGGAGATGATACACTTATATCAGTGAAGCTAAGTGATTCAGCAGACCTGGAATGGATTTATTAAAACTAGTTGTTAGCAAATGTTTTTAATCCTGGACCTGGTCCATTTCAGGTTTTCTGGATCACCCAGCTTCACCAGTGAACGTGTATTTTCTCCAGCCATGGAAAGCTTTAATAAATCAGGCTCAATGTGTCCTTTCATACATGTAAACTGCACTGTTGTCTGCTCCAGGATGCACAGGTGCTTCTGTGTGTAATCACATTAGGCACAAATCTTAAAGCACCAACTGCTCAGCAGAAAGAACCACAACCATATACCCCCCCCAACCTCTTGCATTCACTTGAATTGGAGAAATTTGGAGCATTACACCGCGGCTCACTGGCAATGTAAAATTGCCCTATATCTGCCTCAGGATTAACCAGTTTTACATTTTTTGTTTAGCAAGACAGATTGAAAGCATGAAAAAGTATTAAACAAGTGAAAAGAAAACCTTTTCACAACCCAGAAATTTACTGTATTTTGTCTAGGGTTCTCTTTTATTTTCATATGTATACATCACAGCTCCAAATAAAGTTTAGTAAACTTTTTCGTTCTCCTTTGAGGCATCAGATAGCTCCGAGCCCTTTATTTCAGGATGACTGAAATTTCCGATGTGTTGACCATTTTGGTTTCACAGAAACTGGATTATAGCAGACAGTTCAGCCGAGCAATATCTTCTAACCTCATTGGAAGTCACTATTAGGAAGGGACATGCAAACTCCACCATCTCACATAACATTGTTTTAAAAGTTAATCCAAAGAACTCATTTATTCTTTCTGTCATCGGGCTGTTTTGAGACAGAAAATAATGAAAGAAAAAAAACTGTCTCCTTCTTGCCTTCCTGATCTGAGTTTAATATTTTGGATATTATTTTGTCACATTAGCAAAAGCCAAACTTGCTGTGCACATTATTTCACAATAGTAGAATAAATGATTTTTATAAAGACGGAGTACGTGCTGAGGTTTCATGTCTATCCTGTCCTTGTGACAACTGAAATGTGTCTGGTTTCCCATGGTCAACACAGCAAAATGATATATTTATTAGTGCAGAGTTACCATGGGGCTCTTGAGGCAGTAGCAGCAAAATATCAATATGTACAGTTTGTTTTTATACATCAAGTTTGATGCTTCATTGGTATGTTCAGACTGGGGTTGGGAACAGGTTTTTGTGTGCCAGATGGCTCACATGTTGCAGGATGTTCATCCACTGCACCACCATTCTGGTTCTTTACCCACCTGGGCGTTACACTGATGTCTAGATTTCTGTACCAAAAGCGGTACACTGTTTTTCATGAATTTTTTTTTT
>NC_092862.1:133810713-133817325 GCF_032062135.1 Pyxicephalus adspersus
CAAGGTCGGGTTTAACGGTCGGGTGGTTAAAGAGCCGGTGTTTCAATATTTTAGAGCAGATGGTAGTGACTGGTACTCCATTACTCACTACCACCTTATTCATTCTCAATGGGTTGCCACTGGTACATGTAGCACCTATTCCACTTTACCCTTACAATGACCCAAACAAACCCATGTTTTTCCTCCAAAGATTAATACTTAAAGCAGACCTAAACTAAAATGTTTACTTTACATAAAAGGATTGACAACTCTTTTATGTAAGGTAAAAATGACCTTCTTTTTGGGGGGTTAAAACCCCTTTTTAAAACAGAATGGGAGCACAGAGCCTTCTCCAATACTCACATCACGCAGGAGGCTTCTGGCTGCTCAGATGGCGCCTTTTTTTTTTTTTTAATAGGGGAAAAATGCTAATATCACATATGCGCGAGATCTGCACTCTTTTTTTTAGCAATTATCGCAGGCTACGTCACCTGGTAGAAGAAGAACGAAGATGCTGGTGTCTGGTGTTTCCTCTGCGCTGTGATGAAAACAGTTAACAGAAAGACGCCAATACAGGAAACCTCTGCAGAAGTAGAGGTGAATGAGTTTTTTTTTGTTTATTTCCACTTTAAGGAGATCCAGGCAGCAATTGTGTGGCAGTTGTTGACATCCTGATAGGCTCTCTTTTTTCATCCAACTTTTGTACAGGTTGCAACACCCTTTATGAAAGTAGCAACTCTGCTCTGAATTCAGAAGTACTATATCAATGCCACACAACCATAGGCAGCTGCATGAGATGGAATTCACTGAGTTGTATTAACAGGTACTTTCCAAAGAGACCAAAGCCCTTTTCATAGGGCTATAGTCCCCCTGCTATGCAATGCATTTTAGTTCATTTTGCTTTGCACATTGCACACGATGCTCAACTCACTACAGCACACAGAAATTTGTGAAAACTCTACCGAATTTGGAAGCAGGGAAATTCTTGCACGGGAGGTTCTTGGGTGAAGCTTCCCCTCCAGCATTGAAAACAATGGTTAGCTCAGTAATGACATCACCAAACCTCACTCCAGATATAGAAGGACTGGGACTCAATAGGCACAGTGCCTTAGATCAGTGGTCATCAACTTTTCCGACAGCAGGCCCCAATAAATAACATAGATAACATTTTGCTGCAGCCTGGTATATGTACACCTTACACTACACTGCTATTCTCAGCAGCTCGGCCTCCTGTCAGCACACTATCTGGGAATAGCAGAGTAGTGTAAGACAGCTGATGTGCTGTCAGGTGGGAGAGTTGCTGGGAATGGCAGACAAGTGTTAGCCTTACATAAAGGGACAGGTAAGGAGTTTCTCTATCCAGGAACACAGTGTGAGTCTCGCTGGCTGCTCATGAATGAATGCAGCCTGGGAAAAAAACTCTGATTTTTCCCACGGCCAAGTTCATTTATAAATGGCCCATAACTTGGGACTCAGAGAGGAGGAGTATCGCGGCTGCATTCTACAGGTCCCCGTGCACTACAGGTTAGAATGAGGGCTTGTCATTCTGACCTGTAATCCCCAGTGTATGGAGGGCCACCGATGTTCCCACTGCCGACACTTCTGCCTACGGTCATTTGCAGCCCCTAACTCACCAGCCATGGACCAGCACCGGTCCACAGCCTGGGGTTTGGGGACCACTGCCTTAGATGATCTTATCCTGCAGATATACATGCGGTTTCAGGCACAAAGTCCCTAAGTGCAGGACACATATTACTTTTTTTAAGGAGGAGTTCAATATAAAATGTAGATGTATCCAGATATTGCTTAGGCTCAATTAACATTTCCCAATGTTCCCTTTAACATAGCAAACTTTCACTGTTTGCATTTGGGTTCACAAAATAAGTGGACATGCTATGATATTATGTTTTTTGCTGCTTGTAATTCTAATTGTATCTTCATATCTAATTGCAATCTCCTGTAAATGTCATGCTATATATAGGAAAACCAGAAAAAAAAACCTGCATTTATATATACAAGCTAGATAGAAGATAATTTACAAGCCGCAGTATATTAAATAATTATTCCATGTTGCTTTTGAGACAATTCCTCAGAAGAACAGGCAATTGGAAATGAGTAACAGATCCCAGGGTAAGAAGAAAGCAGTCTTTTAATAAACTTCTGTTCCCCTTACCACGGCAAAGTCTATAGAAAATCAATAACACAAAGCAAACGCTTCAACCGAGGCTAAATAAACAAACATTAGCTTTATTTAACAGAAGTGCAACTACAACTGTCCCTTTATTAGCTGTGATCAATTGCTCAGTGGCTTTTATTAAACAGTGTGATTCTGGCTGCAATTAAAATTTATTCTCAATGAGGATGAAGCAGATTGCCCGACCATTAATTAAGCTTCCTTGTATAAGTCGGTAACAAGATGGATGGTTTTGCTCATCCTCAGCCTGATTCAGCAAAGCCGAAGTCTTTTGTAAAATGGAATAAACACACAGATCATGAATGTGACCTTGGAGCTGATGTTGTATATAAACCCAAGAACAAAAATGTTATATATTGCAGCATGCCAGGCTGGAAATGTTGTCGCTGCATTATTTTCCCTTTTTTCATTTGTTTTTTACCTTTCTTTGTACCAACTTATCCCACCAGTAACATAACATCTTGTCCTAAAGTGCCAACATATACTCATATACGTGTTATGGAAGTGCAGTGTTGTAACTCTAGGACAGGACTAAAGGGCACCTCAGCTTCTTCTCTTCCCATAACATCAGGGAGGAGCTGTTCTGTAGTTTGCCTAGCCAAACTTGGGCAGTGTAACCAGGATCCATGAACCGGACATTGAGGGAAGAAGGGTGGGAAGGCATATTTAGGATCATGCAATCTGCTGAAGGTCCCTTGATGGTTGAGGAGTGTCTGGGGCCCTCGTGCAGTGGCACACTCTGCACACTGCTATGTCCACTCTTGCTGCTTGGGATAAAGGGCCTTAGTTTATTAAAGCTCTCCAAGCCTGAAGAAGATACACTTTCATCAGTGGACCTGGGTGATCCTGCAAACCTGGGATTGATCTGGTCCAGGATTGAAAACATTTGCTAACAAATAGCAAATGACTTTTAAGAAATCTATCCAAGGTCTGATGAATCACCCAGGTTTATTGATAAGATTGTATCCTCTCCAGCCTTGGAGGGCTTAAAATCAGACCCACTAGGCCAATCAGGCTCTACTACTGGGCACATGTGTTTACAGTGGACCAGAGAGTGAAAAGCACAATGTATCTTCAGTCAGGTCAGCAGATGGGTAGTGTGTTTTGGACCAAAATGGAGCTTTAATAAATCAAGCCCAATGTTTCAGTGTGACAACACTGGGTTTCTTGATGGGTCAACATATTTAGGAACCTACTGAGCAAACATAAGGAAAAACTTTGAATTGTTTATTTCACAGACCTAAAAGGTAGCAAATGAAAGAAAATTGTGATTGGGTTTTCATACTCCAAAGAAGAGGGAAGTCACAACTCCCCATTCTTGCAGCAAAAATCTGGTTGTCCCACCTTACTCCATAACTGGTCTTTTTAGGTCTGATCTATGGATCTCTACTGTTTAAAGTTGCAATCCAAAATTTCATACTTAAAAAAAAGTTCAATTGCATATAGGAGTGAGCTTTGCTGAGGTTCACCAGTCCCCTCCACTCCCTTTAAATCATCTGCTTGGGATGCATGGGAGGTATTCTCGAATATATCTCCTGTAGGTCTTCTCTGGCTATTTTTCAGAAGCCTGGTATAAAAAAGGTATGCTGGGGGGATGCTCAAATCCAGCACTCTGATTCAAGCCATGCATGCTTAAACCCATTGGTGTATACACTAAAAGAGAGTCTCCTACAATGATAATGATTTGGGAGAAGATTTGTATAAATACATGGGAACTTTTAGAATTAAATAAGCCTGAAATTGCAGTGGGGAAATGCGTGGGGACAGCTCTGTGAGCATTAGTGGGGTCAGCAGAATGAAAAAAGCTGACTTGATGAAAAACATAAAATGGTTTTGCATGACTGGGGTAAGTTAAATATTCTAGGAAAAATAGGCCTTTCCTGATTGAAAATCAAGGATCAGGTGCCAGAGAGGAGCTGCAGGGGTAGATTCTGTTGGATATGCTGGAAGTTTATTCCAGAAAATAAAAAAAATAAGTTGTCCCACTAGCCCTCTCTTAACCTTCACAGCAGATCAGAGGAGCTAAGTTAGTGTTTCCTGACCTTTTTAAAAAAAAGGGAACCCTTGAAATAACCTTCAGGTCTTCAGGGAAACTCTACTATTGTTACATTATCCACAGCTTGGAGTAAATTAGCATGGTATTCAGTAGGAAGGATGCCATTTACATTCACCCTTACAGATAGCCAAAAAGGTCATTGGTGTCACATAAACTCATCTGAGAATCTCAAACTGCTCTTTGCTCAAGGAAGCCCTAGCAAACTCTGGAGGAACACTGGTTGAGAATTACTGAGCAAGGTAATTGTCACGGCAGCTCGACGGTTTAGGATCTTTGAAAATGTAAGATGGGTACAGGTATGGTGCTAAATTGTTTTATTGGGGCTTATTCACTCCTGGAAAGTTGAAAATGGGGAACTTTGGACATGCCATTGAGCCTTTTAGGCTAGCAGCCAAAAACTTATTTGTAACCAAGATCTGTTATTTATTGGCATGATTTATTGGGCTAATGGTACTTTGAGGGGTGGTGGGGTGATGAATGTGTTTTGGAAGTAGAATTTTAAAGGAAGGGAAAAGTAATTTGTACAAATCTTAAGGAGGGGATTTGAGTAGCGGACACTAGAAAACACATATCCCAAAATGTACCACTGGGTATATTAGTACACAACATTACTTCTGGTGTACATGACATGCTGTAATATGAACTGAGAACATTTACATAATGCTGCCTCCCCGCTTCTCACTTTGCTACACAAAGATTTGTTATCCCCTTCTTAAAATATCTAATGGCCAAGACAACATGGAGAGAAAAGCAATGCTGCACAGACGGGGGCCTTGCACATAAATGCCCTCTCGCTACTGTCACTGCTGAGTCAGCTTATTATAAGAGAAGAGGAGAGGAAGAAATTGTTTAATTAGTTTTAATATCTGCTGCAAAGCAAAGACAAAAGCTAACTTCCAAAAGAGATAAATGAGTGTGCATTGTCGTGCCTTAATTAAGACAGAGCTGTGACTCTGGGATGGTATGGTATACGTACTATTTACTGTGCAAGAAGGCCAATAAAAACTACACTTATCTAAAGAGAAACTATAGTGTTATAAAGAAATATGTATATATATATATATATATATATATATATATATATATAAATATATATATAGTGTTAGGTCCATAAATATGGACCTAACTTTTTTCTAATTTTGGTTCTGTACATTCAGTGGCTTGAACTTTATTTCAACCCAATCTTTTTGTTCAACCCACTGAATTAAAGCTGAAATTCTGCAGTTCAACTGCATCTGAGATGTTTCATTTAAAATTACTTGTGGTAATGTACAGAACCAACATTAGAAAAAAAGTTGTCCCTGTATTTATGGACCTAACTGTATATATATATATATATATATATATATATATATATATTTTTTTTTTTTTTTTGGGACCTACATAATTTTAAAAGTGAATGCTGAGATTTTCTAGTAGAGTAACTTATAACTCTCTAGTGTCCCAATGAGAAAGTTTTAAATCACTTACCCTAATAAATACCCCAAAAACTGGAAATACAGTTCACGTCAAATAGAAGTCAACCCCAAAAAGTTTGACTTTTAAATTGGGAAAAGAAACTATTTCTACAACCATTGATGGCGGTGTGCATCTCCCCACCCTCCCCAGTAACATCAACCTCATTAGTAACATTCCATTTTCATTAGTGTTTTTCTGATATTGGAGCACCCACTCAGTAATGACCCCTCTTACAATGGTGTCATTAGATAATTTGTTGGTCCTTGATTTTGTTTGCTTTAAAGAGCCTGGGATAGTTAGAAAATTGTGTTATGCCCTATACAAGTTCCTGGGATGAATGGGAGAGGAGGATTTTGGAGACCAGGTAAGCACTTCTTCCCTCCATTTCTCTACCATAATTCTGCATATGGAGGGAGCACCAGCGACTTCCCTGGGTGGGCTCCTGGGTATGAAGCAGCTCCCAGGTATGTTCATCCCTTTGCCATGAACAATTAGGTACAGTATAGGCTTAATCATAAGTTTAGCAGGAAGTGTTCAGTTTGATTATTCATTTGCGCAAAGTTAAAAGAAATTAAATGACACAGGGTCTCCACCAGTCTGACATTGTGTTTCAATCAACAGCTTGGAGAGATAGAGCATTGTTGATTGGAGCAGTGCGCCGCTGGGCATGTTAGTCCAAAGGGCCACTGCCTAATATTAAGAGCAACAATCCAATTATCCAATCTTCTACTAGCAGGGGTAACCTTATATGCACCATATAAATATAAAAAAATACAAAAAGACGAACCCCAGAATTATTACTGTGTATACGGCTTGACTACAAAACAGACTTGAATTGGGCTTTATTAAACAATTACAAAAAAATCCACAGCAGAAGAGTAAAATGATTTCTTTATGTCCTGTGCAATCTCCTGATATATTTCGA
>NC_092862.1:133818694-133859441 GCF_032062135.1 Pyxicephalus adspersus
CCCCCCCCCCCGCTCTATTTAGTAAATAAATGTACTAAATATCTTCTTTGGGTATTTATATTGCACTACAAGCTTTCATCCATCATTGCATGTGTTTAATGCTATGTTATCATAAAAGTACATAAAGGAACAGGACTAATTGAGCTTAAGTGATCAATAATGATTTTTAACTCCCATGGTCCACAGGGTTGTGAAATGTATATTTCTTTTTTGGATATTTGTTGGATATTTTTCCATTTTAACTATCAATTACAATTTATTCTATACAAAAACACTCCACCATGCTTTGTAAGATTCAACTCCAAAATCTAACTTGCAAAGAATTTTATTTTAGCTTTGAGAATCTGAAAAGACTGATTAATAAACACTAATAATCATCAAATTTGATTATCTAATTATCCTCCAGGCTGCAGGACATCGGCATCATCCAGCCCTTTTATTCCCAGCCTGACTGTCCCTGACCCACTTATTTCATTTGGATTTCAGCTCTTTTAATGGAAGTCTCAGTATCACATGGGCATTACCACCGCTTCCTCTTTTAATTATGTAGAGAATTATATTGTCCTTTCCACTTAGTTATGAATAACCTGCCAGGCAATGATGCTCCTGGGTCCAAAACATGTAATTAATGAATGCAGAAAAATTAATTAATATTCAATAGTTTTATTACCATGAGGAGGGACTTGCTAAGTAAAAAATAAGCAAATCAGTTTCAAATGGAACCAGCCAGAGCCATGGACCACCAAAATTTTCTCTTGGACCATCGGTGGGCGGTTCTGAATGTCATGCAGCCCCGAAATTAGATGAGGCCAATCTGGCTTGCTGTAGCTTTTGATGTACGCTGTGAGCTTCTCATAGCATGCAGTGAAATCAGAGTAAGCAAGTTCAGTACAGGAGTACAACGGTAAGGCTGAATAAACCTTTCAATATTCATTTATAAAAACAGCCCATTGTTTTTGCACTTACAATGAGCCCATGATATTTCATACCTTCTAAATCTACATTCACCTAGATGTTGCATCATTGTTTTTCTGTATTTATATACATTATCTGCAGTAAAGGGCAATTTTCTTTAATGTTTACCTAAAATTTAAAAAATCCGATACGATTAATAGAAATTTATATTAAAAATGTAATGCTGTTTCAGCTTTCCTGTTTTCCGTTGTAATTATTAAAATACCAGATTATCTATTGCATCAAGATTTACACAATGTGTGATTGCCTTTATGGGTTCTTTCACAAGGGTGCCGGGTCATCTTCTGATAATAAAAAAAAAACAAGAAAAATAAATGAAACAGAAAAATTGCATAATGCAATCATTTCATCCTGCCAAATGATTTTCATCCAAATGGCGGCAAGGAGTTTGCAGACAGCCAAGG
Organism: Pyxicephalus adspersus; assembly: GCF_032062135.1. Lineage (NCBI taxonomy): Eukaryota > Metazoa > Chordata > Amphibia > Anura > Pyxicephalidae > Pyxicephalus > Pyxicephalus adspersus. The sequence continues at coordinate 133,820,074 of NC_092862.1, forward strand.
TGAATTAAAAGCTGACCTTTTTAATGTTGTCTGTCTTGACATTCTCTTTCATGTACACTTGTTTTCCAGTTCCAGAAATGAGCGGCATTGATCCTGATTTTGGAGATCAGTTACAGTGGTAAACAGAAGGCGGTGTGATTTATGGCTGGCGTGTAGGTTGTAGCATGGCTGAGCCGCTTGCAGATTGAAAACCTTTTCCAATACAGAGGTCACACGGTCTCCGAAATCCCAGCTTTCTCTGCTTTAATTTAACATGATACATTGATACCTAAAGCTGAATTCTAGGCACAGAAGACATACTAGGGAGCTGCTTTACTTGCAAAAGAATTTGTGTTTTTGCCCACCCAGTCCTGGGGTTTACACGGCCCTATAACACAAGACTGACCTTACTGGACATGTAAGAGACCTGATTTTTCTCTTTTGTAATTAAGTAACACTTACAGGTCTGGCTCCTCCCCTGGCAGGCTACAGCACTGTGAAAGAAGAAGCTACAGATTGATTAGCTGATCCCTTTTTTCTCATCCAATCAGTTTGTACCTTCATAGCAGATGAGCACTGCAGCACAACTGATTGGTTAAGTCATAGGCCGGTATTCTGCTGTAAAGGCATTGTAGGAGGTTTATGCCAAGCCAAAGTTGGCTAATTTGTTGATTACATTAGAAAAGATAATAAAATAGTAATGAATGCCTATCTGCCTAGAGTTCAGCTGGTGACAGGATTGCTAGACTGTCATAGCCCTGAAATAGCTAATGGATTGTGCACATCCCTATATAATGCTTCCACAATGTAAGAGGCTATCAACAGCATGGGTGTTCAGTTTGGTAACAAGAAGGACCCCCAAAGCTTAAACATTGGCCAAGTGCTTATTGTACCCAACCACTATGGGCATGTTAGCCACCGACATACCAATCCCCGGAGGTACTGATCCCTATAAATGAAACCAGACCCGGACCACAGTTGTGCTTTAAGCACAGGGACAGAACAACTGGGAGCTAACTATGGAGCTCTACATTTACTTTGTGATTTCATAGTGTATTTTACATCCATCATTCCACATGAAAAATAGTACTGGAAGTTTTCTGCTGCAATATGGACAGAAGGAGAAGTAGGTGAATAAGTCTACTAACATATTGGTAAGCATGAATATTCATAGGGATTGTGGATGGAACTGTACTTAAAACACCACCTGCTTCTTCTTCTGATTTCTCTTTCAATTTTAAGACATTTTTCACAAATTACCCTCTGTCCTTTCTTCATATGTAACAGCTAGATAACAGATATCTAAAACTAAAAAAAAAACATTTAATAACATGTGCTTTTTATTACATATGTAGCAATTACCAAATATTTAAAGTCTTAGTGGAAACTATAGACATAAGGTCATCGTCACGTGCTTTGGACATCAGAAAGAACCAATGGGGATCCTACATCTAAGGATGTGTGCCTACAATACCAGCTCCCTGTGGTCATGAAAATGATCATTAGGTGGCTCAAAAAGATAAATTATTATTATTGTTCCCAAAAGGTAGACCAACAATGTTAGTATCCTCCATGTTTTTCCATGCTTTTATTAATACTGCACAAATCTTCAGATCCTTACATATTCACCAAATATGTTGGGCAGTAACAGATCAAATTATAGGATCAGCTATAGATTGGCAAAATTGGCAAACATTTCATATGGCGCTAAAACATTTTAAACTTCGAGTACTGCTGATTCATATTTTTAAGGGTTTTAGTCTGTTTTGCTTGAAACTCGTAACATGCTTAGTAGAACTATTTTGGAATCTAAAGTATAATAAAGCAGATCTAGACTGAAAAAAAACAAAAAGCACCAGGAGGAAGTATTGGTTCCTTTAGTGTAAGCTCTAAACTAGTGGTCCCCAACCTTTTGGACGTCACGGACCACTAAATTTTCAGAATCCGGACCGCCCATGCGCAGGGACCCGTGTGTCACTCATAGGTGAAGAGTAACGTTATGATGCCAGAACCCGCCCACTCTCCCATCGCAGGTCTGTCCAGAGACTCAACCCATCCACCTCCCTGAGCTTGCGATGCATACGGGAGACATGTTCCGCAGCTGAGGCCGGTGCGCCCCACTAAGCAGGGTCCTTCTTATAACCCCGCTGGGGGGTGCACTGGCCAGAGCCTTGGACCACCAAAATGTTCTCATGGACCACAAGTTGGGGACCGCTGCTCTAAACTACACACAGAGCCAGCCACATTTGCCGGAGGTTACAGCATCCAAGGAATGAAGAAGAGAGGTCTTATTATTTGCCATCTTCCCTCCCTAGGAGGCAGCAATGGCCGGTCCTAGACTTGTCATCACTACAGAACTTGTGTCATCATGTTGTGGGACTTCACACAGCTTGGAAATGTTGGGTATTCTCAATAAGACATTATGCTGACTCAATAGCATTTTGCAATAATGGTTTCTTCTCAAACGTAGGTAAATTAAGGTTTACAATTTTGAAGTCCTTTATTACAGTGGTCGCCAAACTTTCGGACCTCACAAACCACTAAATCCACGAAATCCAGACTTGAAAAGCCAAGACAGTAAATAGAAAATGAATATATTATGCTATACTGCTATTCCTGGAGAAAATATTGCACCCTACATTGTTAATCCAATGCTTCGCCAATCACACCGTATCTGCTTGGAGGAATTGGTAAATCTTGACTTTGGTCCTTCTCTTTAAAGCACATTGACCAAATACCTATTTTTTTCGTAATGAAATTAGCACTGGGTGAAAACTTCATCAGCATTTTCTCCAGAAAACGTAGCATAACTTTATTTTATCAATTGCTATTTTATGCCAATAGTTTGGATAGTTTTTTCAAGAATGTCTACAATTTTAAAAACCTATAAATGGTGTTTTAGTTGCTGCCTTTTGCACATAATTTTTTTTCTCTTTATTTAAATAATTAGCCTTTTGATGTCACAAAAGATACAACTTCTAAAGATGACAACCCTTTCAATTTTTATTTCAGGCTGTGCACAGCTACAAAAAATCTTGGAAGACACAAATATAGTTTTTAGTGAAGGATAGCAGGACCCTTTAGAAAGGCTGTACTCGATTTTTTCCCCAGAATAAAGTCAGCTACGATTACAAGGTTACAATTCCTCTTTCATTCTAATGGGAATAGGTCTTAGAGAACGCCACAAGTCTTGTATTTTCAGAGCAATCTCATTCCTGTAAAGTTACAAGACACTCATAAAGAAACCATCAGTTTCATACTGACCTTGCCCATGTCCCTGGTAGAATATAACAACACAAGTAACAATGAAAAAAAAGTCTCCCTATTAAGCTTCGACCTTTGTCTAAAGAATGGAACTCACACTCTCAAGATCAAACTTTCCTAAAAATTTTACACGCCTGTCCCTAAAGTTAGAAAACGTACATCAAAGTGAGTAATTGTGATGGTATTTCCTCTTTTCAGGCAGTAAATGAAAGATGGTAATACTGGATATCTGCAAAATAGTTTGTTTTTTTCATTCTGTGTGTAGACTTTGGTTTTATAAATGTCTTCATGCTACTCTATACAAGTTATATACAACTACATATGTGACACCAAAAACTTGTAGTTATCTCTGTGTAGATGTTCCACTGTAAGGCATTTTTTGTGTGGAGTTTGCATTTACATAAAAGTCTCCAGATAGCAAAAACCCCTTGAAAAACATCAGGCGGAAGTCAGCTGCTGGTCAAATGCACTGTCATTTAGTTTGAATGAGCATTGCAAAGTGATGTCAGACTAATGTCATCAACACAAACCAAAGCCTGTTGGCACAGTACCTAAAACACCTTTCCCCAACGCCAAGAGGCACTCGATGAAGGAGCCTTGGACTCTGTGGACGTACTGGGGGCCCAGCTTCACTCTTTGGCTCCTGCAGTAAACCAAGGGGGTAGTGCAATTAGTCCTAAATTGTGCATCTCCCTGTCAATCCACAGCTAGTTGTAAACAGGTCAGATTTATTACAAAAGGTGAGAAATCTGTCCTTGTCTAGTGTGCCATGGCCACTAGAGATGGAATATGTACTGCTATCATGGCTGTAATATTTATTACCATATATATACCATATATATACCATATATACCATTATATTACATGAAAGTGTTTACCATAGTGCTGTCCACAACCCCAATGGCTGTAGACAAATGGCCTTCCGTTATCATCATGGCTTCCCTCCCATATTTGCCCTTCAAACCTGACCCTGCTTGTAGACAGTTGATGTCTGATGGGGAGTGACATGCCGGTACAGACAATATCAATGGCATGGCTTCTTCCAATTGCCGTAACTATCAGTGCAAACTGAAAGAATGCAGGAACGAAGCTGCTATTCTTCAACCACCTTTATTCTACATCATACCATCTCTGCAGAAACCATTGTGAACCCCTTGGCTTATAACAGTGCAGTGTGGACAGCAAGAAAAGGGCAGAGGTTAATCTCCCAAATGGTAAAGTCGAGACCTCTTTTCAAATTAAAAAGAGATCAGTAATGGAGACTCCTGTTGTTCACTTCTTATGAGTCACGTTGGGAATGCTCTACTATGGTTGGACCGGGCTAAGTGCATTTCCCTACGTCTTATAGTGCCTGAACTTGGAGTTTATCATCACATATAAAAGCACCTGAATGGAGGAATTATTTCTAAAGAATTCTTTGCATTTAACAACTGTAAGCTTTGCAAGCAATTTTGAAACTAAAAATAGCCATTCAGGCCAAATGAAATTTGCAGCCACAGTAAAGACTCAGCATGGGACACTTTGCTTCATTTTGTGGGTTAAGGTAATGTTAGGTTATGGGTTATGGTTAGGGGAACTTTTGAGTTAGGAAATAAGAATAGATTAATTGTTAACAGTTACATTTATGTTAGGGACCAGTTTAGTTAAAATAAAGTTAGGTGTAGTATATGCAGTCAAAAGTTACATTGTGTTAGAATAGGTGATAATAAATGATAATAAAATAGGACTATTAAAGTAGAACTAAAACATTTGTGCTGCAGTTTAATTATAAGGATACCTGCACTTCATTTTTCTGTTCCCCAGCATAGTCACACTTATACCAGTTGGCCTTGCCAATAACATCCACCTTACTGTGATAAGATGGCAACAAAGCTGGACTGCTCCTGAATTTTTAGCATAGATGCCATCCTTATGCAGGCTGTGCCTGGTAACTATAAGGAAATCATAATAATGGCATTGGTACTGCTACTGTTAATTCACATACCTGTAATCATCATTCAGCACCTGGCCTCACCTAGACCTACCAACTACTTTCTGAATTGGCAGCACCACCTATGCTGCTGAACCCTACTACTGTAATCTGCAGTATATGGGATGGGGAGCACATAGAATAGGCTTTAGCACCGTCAGGGTCATACAGCAGCCTTTAGATGTACCTAAATTTAGTGTTAAAGTACTAAAGTTAAAAATATGCAATCAGGTAGGGTTTGTTTGCTGAAAGGGACAGGTGATGTCCCTCCTGCAGTAAAACATACACACCTGGCCAAATCACTGAGCTTCACATGTGTTGGTTCCTGGATACTTAGCACATCCCAGCTTTCCTTGCTCCTGCCAGCACTAAATGAAACCCCTGGGATCAACATAGGGGTTACGTCATTCTTGCCTGGGCGATTAAGATCGGCAAAGATATAAAAAAGCAAGAGAAGAAAATGGCAGTGCTCTCTACGGAATAGGCGAGTATAAAGTTCTGCTCTAAGGTTTGGTGGGAAGACTTGGAGTGTGTATTTGGGCATGGGTGTCCATTCAGCCTTTGGTGTTTCAATGCACTGGCGGTGGATAAAAAAAAAATGGCTCACCATTGGCATTACAATTCTTCTTGAATTGCACAAGGTTAGAAGTGAACAAAGATCGAAAACTTCTTTGTATGCTCTAACATTACCAATACACTGGAAACACCTGAACTCAATCATTTTTCTGGATTCCATATACCTTTCAGCTATATTGTGTGGATAGATACAAAGGAACGGTTTATGGAAGGGTTTATGCTTATGGCAATAAAATGTATCAAACACATATGGATAAATTGTTAGTACATATAGTGTGGGTTCCTTTATTTACTGCTTTGAAATCAATCAGTATTTTGTCACTGGAGGAATTGACCTTGTGATTGATATTAAATGGTGCTACCTTACCAAATTACGTATAATTATGGCCAACCCCTAGATAGAAAGATTTGGGATAGGTAACATTTTTTTTATATAATGCACTTCTTCCCAGTGACTAATAGACAGAATATTTGTCCTGGGTCTAGAATTGCTTATACCCTGTGGATGGGTTACAGGTGCACATATATCTGATACAGCTAAACTGGCTACAAATCTTTTGCACAATTACATTCAACAGTAATGAAAAAATACTGCATCGCTGGAAAAAAAGTATTTTTCTGGTGGCACAATGCATCAAAGGTAAAATATAAGCTTTGTGCTTTATCTAATATATCCTGGCGGAGTTCAACGAGAGCAGCTCAGGGAACTCCGGTGAGGATAGCACCTGTCAGCACTGCTGATTTCTAATGACAAAATCTTCACATAACCTTCAAACAAATCCTCAGCAAAGCCCAATCACCGGCTTCCTGGGGTGTCCAGCTGTGGCAGGCAGTGCCATGTATTTGTCTAGTGCTGTATTATCATTTAAAATGCATACCTAAACCAAACCTGTATACTGTCACAATGACATGCATGTACAATTCTACTCCATTCATAGAGTGTCTGTGTGTATTAAAGTGGATAGATTTCAATTTTTATCACCATGGAAAACTTTTTTTTAAATTACAGGACCACAACAACAAGCATGACATAGCAAAAACAACAAGCAAAAATAAAATGACAGGTTAATGGTTTTAAATGGCAGGTCCACCAAAAAGATATACAGTATTTAATTTACAGCCTGGTAGAAGTGGTTGTTTAATCTCCCCCTTCTTAATCCTCATCTATGTCATGCTTGGAGAAACAGAGCCTCTAGGGGTGTGCTATATCTTGCACAATAGTGGGTTGAGTCCTGAAAAGGGGCAAGGTGCACAATCTAAGCAGGGGCCTGTTCTTCTCCAGAGCCTCTAGTGGTGAAGATATTGCACTGCAGGCTACTGTTGTTGTGGTCCTTGGGCACACTAGGGTGGGTAGGAAAGTGCGCAGTACCAAAAGAGCAAGCAGAGGATAGTCAAGGAAGGCCAGGTTCGAGGCAGGCACAAGTACCAGGAATTCAGGGAATAGACTCGAGTGACAGTGACCAAAGACACAGGGGAACACAGGAGACACAGGAAGCGACAGGAGGCACGAGTGACACAGGGGTCACCAAAGACACAGAAGGCATAGGTGACATGGGGGTCACCAAAGGCAAGGGGACACTGGAACAGCACTGGGGATCAGAAAAAAAACAAAAAGACTGGGCAACAAGGGGTTTACACAGGAGCTGGAGTTGGAAGGCACCTAATTAACCAGCAGGTGTAGAGAAAATGCTCAGCAGCGCTATGGGGCTTTGCACTAGTGAAGACGTGTTGCACGAATGCTGAGTGCTGTGTCTAAGCCAGCTAAATATGAAGGGCTTTTAAGAGGCTATCTCTTGATTGGTCAGGGCGACACTGATAAAATCTGGAAAGGCAGAGGCTCCCAAGGTCAGAACAAGCACAGGCGAGAGACGTCAGCGCGAGGAGGAGGTACCGTATTTTTTGCCGTATAAGACGCACTTTTTCTTCCCCAAAACTGGGGGGGAAAAGTTGGTGCGTCCTATACGACAAATGTGTTATAAAATAATTAAAATAAGATACTCACCCGATACCCGATCCTGTGTGTGTCTCTTCTCCTCTCAGGCAGCAGCATGTGTCTCCTCCTGGCTGCAGTACAGAGCGAAAGAAGCCGGCACAGCACCCCCTGCTGTTCCCTGTCCTAACTGCCATACAGTTGAAAAAAAGCACAGAGTGATCAGAAGGGACATTTGAATGACACAGAGTGATCAGAAAGGGAATTTGAAAGGCACAGAGTGATCAGAAAGTGAATTTGAATGGCACATGAGTGATCAGAAGGGGAATACCGGTATGAATGGCACATGAGTGATCAGAAGGGGAATAATCTTTCAGAATTTTTTTTTTCTAGATTTTCCTCCTTTAAAATTGGGTGCGTCTTATATTATATAGCGTCTTATATGGCGAAAAATATGGTGTGAAAATCTATCTGAACTTTGGGTTTCAAACCTCCTTTTTGTGCTCAACCTCCTCCTGTTTCATTTTTAATAGTATAAAAAAAGAAAATAAATTAAGAGGGATGGGGAACCGCTTTGTTATTGGGCACATCAAGTGTCCAGTCCCAGGAACTCCAAAACCTAACCTATGGAGTACCCAAAAGAAAGTTCCCAGGGGGTTAAACTCTCCAGCATCTACAAGAAAGATATGTTTTGGGTGAATTGACTATTTAATTTATACTCCTATACTACTTTAATTTTTTTTTCCTGGCTTATGACCAGCTTAATCCCTATCAGCAATATCTTCAGTTTACCCCTTCATCTATTAAATGGCTCTGATAATGAGCACATGGAAAAGCTGTCTATGATGTGATGAGATCTATGATGTGACATATGTGATATATGATGCCAGCTTCTCTTCAACCTGATGCACAAGATAAAAGTTGTAGATATTGGTTTCTCTTGCATCTTGTTCTGTCTACATGTTAATCTATTTATTGGGGCATTCATGGAATTTAAAAATAAAACATATTCATAGTGTACTCTATGGCTGGATAGATGGGACTGGATTATTTACAAGAATGAAAAAGATGTTTGAGCTTTCTCTTTATCACACAAGTTTCAACGAAACTGGATTTCTTGCAAGATCAATTTGTATTTTTTTCATGCTGAAAAGGATTGGTCAGCTGCAATTTCTACATTTTTGCTCTTAGGGTTTAGAAATCCAATAGAAATCCACCAATCATCACTCTTTGTTGGTCACTTTTAGCCCACTTTAGCCCACTAAAAACTGTTTCTACTAAAGGGCCTGCTAATCTTTTGTTCTTCAAAGGCCATATGTCTTCCATTCTCCCCTAGATAGGTGAGTACCTAAAGATTCCCTCTGCCTGGTTGAATTAAAAAATGTAATTCTTTGCCAATGTCATTCATAGGAAAGAAATTACAAGTGTGTAACTTCCCCTTCCACAGGCGCCTCTTTCCTGCACATGCCTGCAGTTCTAAACCAGGACACACCTGCTCTTCCAGATTTAATCAGTATCGCCCCTCCGGCCGGCCAATCAGGAAATAGCCACTTAATCACCCCTGGCTATTTAGCTCAGCGTTCAGCGTTCGTGCAACGTGTCTCTGCTAGTGTCAAGCCCCCTAGCTCTACTGAGCATTTCCTTTACACCAGTTGGTTGTTTGTTGATTTCCCAGTCCAGCTCCTGTGTTAACTCATTATTGCCCAGCCTGTTGTTTCCCAGCCTATCCCCTTGTGCTGTTCCAGTGTTCCTCTGTGTCTGTGGTTATCTCAGTGTCACCTACACCTCCTGTCACTTCCAGTGTCTCCTGTGTTCCCTGTGTCTGCGGTGGCCCCTGTGTCACCGGTGTCTATTTCCTGGATCCCTGGTATTTGACCCCCGGCTTGGACTTGACTTCTCTTACTTGCTGCATGCCTCGACCCTGGCCTTCCTTGACAATTCTTCTGCCTAGTGATTTGGTACCCTTTATCCTCCTACTCAACCCGGCGGTAACCAGCAGCCCAACATCCTCACTATCAGAGGCTCTGTAGAAGACCTGGTTACTGCTTAGACTCTGTGCCTTGGCCCTTCACAGGGCTCACACCACCTCTGTGCAAGTCGTAACACCCCCTAGTGGCCCTGTCTCTCCAACCAGGGAGTGGAATCCCTAGAAGAGTCCCCGGTTTTGCAAAAAAAACTTGCAGAAAAATAAATTCAAAAATAAAAAAAAACTTTTTTGAGATTTTCCTGTAAGACTAGAACACCTGGCAGCTATTCTTTAGAAATCTTTGGCCAGATCATATGTACACATTTCAGCTTTGTATTCGGTTGTGTTGTCTTACCCTTTCCATGTCTCTTTTTGTTGATCTGACGGCATCGGCTGGTACAATAGGCAGGGGTTGCTCTGTTTTCTGAATCATACAATAACTTATCAGTGACAAAGTACCAGAAGACAGAATTCTGGCAGAAGCAATATATTTTCTAAATGACAAGAAAATCATCAAGATGGCAGCGCACAGGGCAATACGGGAATATGAAAGTCATTTTCCCCAGCTCTGCTGTTTAATTCTCTTTCTTTTAGACCGAGAGGGAAAAAATCACATCAAAGACGGATATGTTTTGACGGATAGATGAGGAGCAAAGCTTGGGCGGATTGTTTTTGTGGAAGTGACCTTTCCTGGGATAAGCACTGGATTTTGGAAAAGAGGATTCCAAATTAAAAATGTACAGAATTTTGAGTGGCATGGCCGAACAGATTACTGTGGTTTAGTAGTCCACTTTGTTGAATATCACACAGTAGTATGCTGAGCCAGGTCAGACTAACTGAGTAAGGAGGACTCGTGGACTTGTTTGGGCCGTCCGAGCAATAACAAGGCAATCTCACAAATACTCCATTTATTATAGTCAAAATGGTGGCCAATTCAAGGATACTGCTGATCCCTCCCGACCCTGCTTGTGTCTTGCCCTTGTATTTCTGGTGTGGTCGACAGATTACCTTTGTATGGCCTCTTGCTCTGGACTTGTCTCTGCTGGAATCTTGGTACTGCTTTATCTGTGGCCTCCTGGTCCTGGGGTGCTGGGAAACTCAACCAGTCTCCAGGAGCTTGCTATAGGTGAAGAGTGCATTGTTAGATTGGGGGATTGGTGTCTGGTGAGTACTGTTGCTGGACCAGGGCCTTACCGATACCTTGCAGGATCATTCCTGAGCAGAGATGTATAGGGACATAATGGTACCTTAGAATGAAAAGAGAAGAAAGTGCCCAAACAATTTTTATGCATTCAAGAATATTTTATTTAATCAGAAGTATCTTACATTTTCGATTCAACCGTATTTCCCTGTCACATTCGCTTTTCTCCATACCTTCTATGTTTCCTTTGTTTGCCTAAAGCCTTTTTTTTTGGTAAAAAAAAAATGTGGGGTCCCCCCTCAGTATTGAAACCAGACCCTGTAATATGCATGGGACCTTCCTGTATAGGAAATGTGGTACCAAGCATGTGTGCCTCCTCGCCTATCCATAAATGGTCCTCTGCAATCTGGCTTGCAAAAGAAGGAAGAGTCAAGGGCCATTGTTGGGGGAAAGGGCCACAATGTAACCCCAATATTATGTGGGGGACTGAAGGTGGGAAGCCTACCTGAAAGCCGCTTTTTATTAGGGGCCACCAGATATCCAACCTCCCACCCTGGTGCAAAGACTACAGGGTTACATTATACCCCTTACCTGTTCTTTTCCTTGCAAATTCTTTATTTTTTAACCTGAAATGGCACCCAGAGGCCCCTTTTGGTTTGCGTGCAGCTACATTACAGTTATTATACTGCCAATTAGGGTGCAGGGAAAGCTGAGCTGCAGAATCACTGCTAGGGACTGCAGGGGGAATTGAGATGAAGAGTCACAGCCAGGGGGAACTAAGCTGCTGAGGCACTGTTAGGGGAGCAGGGGTAACTGAGCTGCTGAGTCACAGCTAGGGGAAACAAGGGGAGCTGAGCTGCTGAGTCATAGCTAGGGGAAACAAGGGGAGCTGAGCTGCTGAGTCATAGCTAGGGGAAACAAGGGGNGAGCTGAGCTGCTGAGTCATAGCTAGGGGAAACAAGGGGAGCTGAGCTGCTGAGTCATAGCTAGGGGAAACAAGGGGAGCTGAGCTGCTGAGTCACAGCTAGAGGAAACAAAGGGAGCTGAGCTGCTAAGTCACCGCTAGGGAGAACAGATTTGACAGATGTTATTGGTGCATTATATTGGGCCACTGGTAGAAGATATGTGCAGGGCCAGTTAGGTTGCTGAGTGGGTCCTTGTTTGGAATATACAATGCACTTTAAATACAATTTGCAAAAAGTTCTGATTGACCTGGTTGTGTTATAAGCAAACAAATGTTCACAAGATAATGGCAAATGTCCTTTATTGGACCAGATCTTGTAGGTTTTAGCTTTTCCTCTACATAATAACCACATGCCCTCTATTTTAATAATTTCCCATGCATGCCACAGTACGGATTCAAAGTCATCTCCTTCTTTGGTCTGTATTCATTATAAAAAAAGTGCTAATGGTAAACAGCAATAAACTTCCCCGTAATCCCAGAGCACTAACCTTTCAATCATCTTATTAACACCCATGTCAGGATTCTCCTTGAGATCGAGCTGTGGTGTCACCGTCTTCAATACGTTCCTTTCATTAAGAGCCCTGTTTTCCTGACATGGCATAACAAATGGTCATCGCCCACCGCTAATGCGCTTTCTAACAATCTGCCACCACTACAAGAACAATTATTTGTCATTTTAATATGATTTGGCACAGATGGATATAGGTAAAAGGAATTGTTCTAATCAGTATGCAGATTTGTGGAATCAGAATATGTTGTGTGCATGAAAGAGTTAATTGTGTTTATTCCACTGAAAAATGATTGGAAAGATTAAAAAGTATGATATTGATTTCACTACCAAGAGAACATGCATGGCAACATATACATAACAAAAGTATTGCAACTAAAACTTCCTGGCTGTAGGCTGACACGCTTTCTGAAAGATCAACCGAATGTTCAGTTTAAATCAGCTAAAAATATCTCAGGTCATAAAACTATAAGTCTGTAAAAGTTTTACAATTTGTTTTCTTTATGAAGCAGCCATAGCCTGAACGGAGAAGCTACAGAATAGCATCTGCATGGAAGCAGTGGTCTCTCTAGAGAGCTGTGACGCACCTGCTGAGAGCTCACCAATGAGCAGAGATCATGAGTGCACAGGGTGTGTGTGTCAGACCTCTGCAAAGAGACCACTGCTTGCACACAGAGATCAAAGGTATTGTAAAGCAAAGTAAATTGTTTTAGTTAAGCGTCATATAATTTCTGAGGATTCCCCAGAAAAAAAGTAAGGATTTCTGAATTTTCCTAAAGTGGAAAAACTTAAAAAAAAAGAATGCATGCCAAATAAAAGAACTAACATTTTTTTAAAAGTGTTAGCTAGGGGGAAAAAAAAGAAAGATGGTATTAAGGTTATTACGTGTTAGTGGAACTTTAAAACTATATATAATATAGGAATGAGCACACCTATACAAAGGATGTCATATACACCGGTGGAAATAGTAACTGCAACAGGTACATGTAAACATTGTATAGCAGTATGTACAAAAATGAGCAAACCATGCATCTGGGAAAATCTCTACTAGGAAATACCTGGTGAATGGAGGCGCAAAGCAGAGCTTTGATATATATATATATTTGAGCACTTAGGCTGCTGCCATGTGCATATAGAATTGTAAACCATGTTTCATTTTTTTCCGTCAATGTGATCCGCACAAATATTTAGGAGGAGGGTTTAATACTCCATGCTATTACGTATCAGCAAACAAAAAAAGTGAATATTTGCACGTTGTATTTATGTAATAAAAAATTCATTTATATATATTACCTATTATTAATAACCAGTATATCTGTAGGTCTTACTATTTATTCCTGAAGAAACCTAATATAACCCGAGAAATGCGTCAAATTCTGTATATGAGACTATGTACAAATCACTATGATGTTATTATATTTAGTATATACTAATTTTTCTATAAAAGATTATTGTTATATGTAAATAATGTACTGCTTTTCCACATCTTTTAATGCAAGATAAAAAAAAAGTTATGTTTAAGAATTTGTGCCAAAAAAAAGGACGTTGCAGGCCAGAGTTTGATACCTCTGATCAAGACCAAAGTCTCTGGACTTTTTTAACATGGGGAAACCCTTGAAATAACTTTCAGGTCATAGGAAACCTCTGCTATAATTACTATATGGACAGCTCACAGTATATTACCATGGTGGTCAGTGGGAAGAATTCCTCTTACATCGCTGGCCATTTGGAAAGAATGTCACCCCTACAGATAGCCAAAAAGATCATTGGTGTCAGTGATAACCGACCTGAGAGGCAAAAATTGCTCATTGCTCAAGGAACCCCCAGCAACCTCTGGAGGAATCCTGAGGCTCCATGGAACACTGATCTAGCTGATGAATGGGAGGTTTGGGAGTACATTTGGGTATTGCCTGGACATACACTTTTAGGTGTTGGGTAGCCCCTGCTATAATCAACCAATGGCACAAAAATGTACCGTATTTTCCGGCGTACAAGACGACTTTTTAACCCCGAAAAATCTATGACAAAGTCAGGGGTCGTCTTGTACGCCGGGTACCAGTACTTACCTGCAGCGTCCGGTGTCCCCGCGAGTCCCCTCTCTGGTCTGGCGTCCCTGCGAGTCCTCTTGTGCCTCCTTCTGTCCTCCTGCTTTTCAGCTTACACGAGTCCTCCTGGGCAGGCTCGCGTTGCTTCACAGCAGGACTCGTGTAAGCTGAAAAGCAGGAAGTGAGCCTGGATTGGCTCTCCAGTGGAGAGCCTGGATTGGCTCTCCAGTGGAGAGCCTGGATTGGCTCTTCACTGGAACACGCCCATTCATTAAAGGAACGTGCCCATTCATTACTAAGAACTAGTAGTGTACAGTTCTTTCTGCCTCTCAGTTCTCTCACAATAGTGAGATCTGACAGGCAGAAGGAACAGTACAATACTGGGCATATAACACGACCCCCAAATGATTGGTTAGAGTGGGGGGTCGTCTTATACGCCCAGTCGCCTTATACACCGGAAAATACGGTATTTGTATTTGTTGCCAGTAGGAGAAATGCCCCCATTACAGTAGTGATCAGAATGCCACCTTTATAGACAGCCTTGGTTTCATTCAGTTAGCTCTACCACGTAAAGTTGGCCCTACAACTATACAGGCGCCATATGCTGGAATTTCAATCAGACAGCTCAAGGAAGCCCTATTAATTTTAATAAACAGGATTTACATAGCGCCAACATATTACACAGCGCTGTACATTAAATAGGGGTTGCAAATGACAGACAGATACAGACAGTGGCACAGGAGGAGAAGAGGACCCTGCCCCGGAGAGCTTACAATCTAGCAGTATTTAGAGAGACCCTAGGGTTCAATGGAACCTTTGTTGGAATTGAGCACTTAAATATCTTTCAATTAAGCTGAAGCCTATTAGCTGTTTTTTTTTGTTATTTGCTCTTGCAAGGTTTACATTGTTTTCTGTTATGTGTTCTTTTTTAGACTCGAGCGTTTAAAGAAAATTTTCTCTTAAGTGCCCAATATTTCCTCCCTAGTAAAAAAAAAAGTTTACTTTAAAAAGGAATTGTCAGTAGTCTCTAAAATGGACAGTAAAAATAACACAGTCCTTTTAGTTCTCTCGAGTATACTTTATTTGTCCTTGAAAAAAAAATCATATCCAATGTACCTTTCAGAGTGATTTATTATGTGTTATTGTTACAGGGTTCAATATTGTTCAATAGTGAACTATTGTAGTGATTACCTCTCTGCAGTCTGATTTAGCGCTATCATGTGCTTTTATTTACCTCCCGAGGCTAAAACATTTTAATTGGTTTAAAAAAGTCTGAACTCTCTTTTATCAATGACAGATTACATCAAAGTGGAACTAATCCAGTGCAGCTCCATGTGTCTTGTCTCGGCTATTTAGGTAGGTACGCATCCGTTTTGCAGTTTAAAACATTTAGGGATTCTTTTTTATGAACATTCTTTGGTTGTTTTAAATACAGCATTTGTTTATTGATTATTTGTATGTGTATAAAAATTAAATAAGAGACGGGAGTCTTAGTTAAAGCATTAAATGGTTTAGATCCAAAACCAGCAAATGTAAAAGAGAACATAGTATCAGATATTTTAACGCTAAGTACATGAAATTTCATTTTTAGATATATTACATTAGATTGTGAGCCCCCTTTGATAGACTTTGTACAGCACTGCATAATATGTTTGCACTATATAAATACTGTGTAATAATAATAATAATATAGCGCTTATACACACAACACTATACAGAGTCATAGCCATATCACTAACAGTCCCTCTAAGGAGCGTGATGCCCCTGTAATAATTATATGACCCTAATATCCCTAATATAGACCCTAATATAGACTAGGGCCAATTAACCTGCCATGTTTTTGAGATGTGGAAGAAACTAGAGTAAATAGAGAAAACCCACACAACCTCAGAGATAATAGGTCTGATTTATGAAAGGTCTCCAAGGCTGGAGAGGATACAATTTCAGCAGTTAAGCTGGGTGATCCAGCAAACCTGGAATGGATTTCATAAACATAATTTGCTATTTGTTAGCAAATGTTTTCAATCCTTGACCAGATCCATTCCAGGTTTGCTGGATCACTCAGTTTCACTAATGAAAGTGTATCCTCTCCAGCCTTGGAGAATTTTATTCAATCAGGCCCAATATGCAGACTCAACATAGACAGTGACCTGGCCAAATTTCAAACCTAGAAATAAAACGTAAAAATAAGATTTCCAAAAATTTTTACCCTCTACATATTGTTTAAGGAATCCCTAGCAACCTCTGGAGGAACCCTGGGGTTACACAGAACCCTGGTTAAAGAACACCCATGTTTGAAACTCCAATTGATTCCAGTGAACCAGATTACACAGTGTTTTATTATGGACTGTAAAGAAAACATCCTAATCCAATGTTTGAAAAAGAATAAAACCCAAAAATGGCTAAAAAGACCTGAAAATGTCCATAAATCCTGCAAAAGCCCTAATGGGGCATTGAGAGCCATTGTGGCCATTTTCAAGACTTAACAAACTCATTATAAGTATTTAAAATTGTTATTTTACGTATTTTATGTAAAATTTCATGGTAAAGGATTTTCTGAGCAAAAAGGGTTAGCTAAAATACCTTTATCACAAAGATAGCTCCCTTTTTTTCTGGTGGCCTTTCATAGTTATATTTTAGAGATACTTACCTAAGAAACACAGACAAACATTTACATTTTTTTTATCATGATCATAATAAAAAAAGAAAGAAAAATTTTACAAAACTCAATGAGTAGGGAAGGTAAATGATGCCGCAAATTTACGGTATATTCATTTCTCTTCAGATTATTATTATTATAATTACACTGTATTTCCCCTAAGAGCTCACAATCTAATGTCCCTACCATAGTCATATGTCTTTAATGTAGTCTAAGGTCAATTTTTAAGGGGAA
This sequence comes from Pyxicephalus adspersus, assembly GCF_032062135.1. Taxonomy (NCBI): domain Eukaryota; kingdom Metazoa; phylum Chordata; class Amphibia; order Anura; family Pyxicephalidae; genus Pyxicephalus; species Pyxicephalus adspersus. Next base: position 133,837,309 of record NC_092862.1, read on the forward strand.
GCCAATAAACCTAACTGCATGTTTTTGGGATGTGGGAGGAAGCCAGAGTACCAGGAAGAAACCCATGCAGACATGGGGAGAACCTGCAAACTCCATGCAGATAGTGTCCTGGTCGGGATTCGAAGCTAGGACCTGGCGCTGCAAAGGCAAGAGAGCTAACCACTGAGCCACCGTGCTGTGGTGGAGTAGAGGTAAAGCATAGGGCAAGCACCAGCAAGAAGGTAAGTATTGAAGCCACTTCTGATTTTGTTTTTTTTTTTGTTTTTTGTTTTTTATTCTTTCTGATGAAAATGAAAGAAATATATATATTAGCTCAGAGCTAAGCTTTACAATAGTATTTGGAGGACATACAGAATTACACAGAAAAATAGTGGAAAAAGTGTGGACTGAAAATGTTTCATTTAAAAATAAAACACCATTACCTTTATGGGAACATTCCCGGGCTGATAAATGGAAGCTGGATGAGTGTGAAAATTATTCGGCTTCAATGTGACCACGGCAAAATGCCCACTGGGGGCCCCTGTCCTGTCATCCCTGCCATGTTTACAGGCAGAAAGAAGCCCTGGTGGAGTTTGGATGATATATTACAGGACTGATTTCCTTGTCTCCATTTAAGCAGTGGGTTCTTCTATCTAATGGGAAATTTAGGAAGTGGGATTAAGGGAGACAGCAAAGGAGGAAAAGATTTATTAAGCACATGATCTTCAAGATACTAGACAGATAATCTCCTAATTTAAGAAGTCGCAGGAAATAAGTTCTTAGTAATTGCTAACGTCACACCCAACTGGAGGGAAAATAAAAAGATGTCAAAAGCAAACTTGTCCTTGTGATCTAACATATAACACGGGTGAACACTGGCCGGGGACATTGGGAGGATCGTAAAAAATCAGGAGCACCCCTGGGAACCCAGAGAAGCAAAATGGTGCCCTGGTGAATGTGAATGTGAATATACAGCGCTACTAGCAGGAGGGGCTTTAAGGGGCAAGACTGAATAAAAACTAAACCTACTCCCTGTACATATAATACACAGGGGTCACAGTGCTTGTACCAACAAAATATGCTTTAATTGCTGTTCCATGAGCAAAATTTGCACACACACATAAATCCTATACAAAATATAACGCTAAGTTATTGGGCCTGATTTAAAAAGCTTTCTATAGCTGGAAATGATACACTGTAAAGCGTAGCTATACTCAGAATTTTCACTTTACATAAAAGGGTAGAGAACCCCTTTATCTGGGGTAAAAATTCTGTTTAAAAAAAAAAAGGGTGCAGCACCGCTCCCTAATTCTCTGTGGCCTAGGTGGTTGAAAATGAATTGGAGTGCAAAGCCCCCCGGGATACCTATGTCACGCATCGCAGGAGGCTTATGGGTGCTCCTTCTACGCATGCCCGAGCATCTCAGACATGTGCAGAAGGAGCCTTTTGCTGAAAAAAATTTATCAATTCAACGCATGAGCAGTGAGGGACGTAGGTGACGTAGGGTGAAGACAAAGATGGCGGCGCCCGGAGTGTCAGCTCCGGGACGGATGTCGGAATGATGTGGGACCAGATGCCGGACACCCCCGGAGTGATCGGACTGCCCTGCAGGATTGAAGGTTAGTGCGTTTTTGTTTTTTGTTTTCATTTTTGAGTATAGTTTCTCTTTAATCAGTGAACCTGGGTGATACAGCAAATCTGGAATGGATCTGGTCCAGGATTGAAAACATTTGTAACAAACAGCAAATAATTTTTAGGAAAGGCATTCCAGGTTTGTTGGTTCACCCATATTCACTGATGGAAGTGTATCCTCTCCAGCCTTGGAAAGATTTCATAAATCAGGGCCATTGTGTTAGGCTATTTTATATTGAGATTCTTTAAAATAGTCAGTTACTGCCTAATAAACAACAACTGAACAGAAAGAAACCAAAATATGGTCAGGAAAATGTAATAAAGGATAAAGTATATAGAACACAGGGGCCAAAGGTGCCTAATGCACACAGTGCAGGGATCAGACGCATATAATGCATTGCTCAGGGTAACAGAATTACATAATACAGAAAGCACATGTGTCAGGAGTGCAAATTGCACAGAGCATAGGGGTCAGGAGTGGGTTAAACACAATGGCCATGATTTAATAAAGCTCTCCAAGGCTAGAGAAGATACACTTTCATCAATAAAGCTGGATAATCCAGCAAACCTGGAATGGATTTCTTAAAATTAATTTGCAATTTGTAAGCAAATGTTTTTAATCCTGGACCAGATCTATTCCAGGTTTGCTGGAGTACCCACTTTCACTGATAAATGTTTATCGTTTTCCATTGTAAGAATCTTTAGGGGCCTGTTATGGACAGGAGAAAGGGGGTACACAATTGCCAGAGCCGCAGACCACCAAATAATAAAATTACATTAAAATTAACTCCAAACCATTGCAATTATCCCTTTAAATACAAAGCACAGCAGCCGTACATTAGTTCTATGTTAAGGAAACAGCAATTGCATTTTTAATTGTGTTAAATTGCCCCTGTTGGTCTGATTAATCATATGGCCCTGTAGCATTTAATCATACAAACTGCTTACTAAATCACTTCCAAGAAAGCTTAGAAGTGATTAAAACCTAAAATGTAAGTAACCCTTAGAGACGATAAAATGCACTTTGTGTAGACTGCCCAGACTGCAGCATTCACCGCCTATTGTATACATCACACTAAACTGGGCACAATTATTATACAACATAAAATAATATTTAATGGATTAGGGATGAGAGAACCAATTCATGTGAATAGGAGATTATGGAGGAAGAAGATGCTTTGCATAGCCCAGTGCTCCGTGTCACGGGTATTGATGCCACCGTCTGTTGGTTGTGGCATCGTCTGTAGCATCCCTTTGCTCAGTTCAACCCTAAAAATACCCCAAGGTGCACGAAAAAGATCTTTTTCACAACTTGTCCGCTGGGGAAAAAGTAGGTCAGGGATGTGGCTACTGTTCAGGAAGGAGTTTTACAATTAGACAGAAAAAAAGAACAGGATTACTAAATTCCCAGTATCCTCTAGCTGTTTATACACACCATCTGTTGACTCGCCATTCACTCATTGAGCCTGATTTATTAAAGCTCTCCAAGGCTGAAAAAGATTCACTTTCATTAGTGAAGCTGGGTGATCCAGCAAACCTGGAATGGATTTCTTAAAAGTCATTTGCTATTTGCTAGCAAATGTTTTGAATCCTGAACCGGATCTATTCCAGGTTTGCTGGATCACCTAGTTTCACTGAAGAAAGTGTATCCTCGCCAGCCTTGGAGAGCTTTATTAACCTCCCGAGCGGAAATTGGTAACCACCAGCTTGTGGCTTGGGGTAGCTAAAAAAATAAAAAATAAAGGCTTGGATTCAAATCTAATTGTTTAGAAAGGGTTTCTAATTGTATGTAATTAAATCTTTAATGTACCTAGCCTGATAGTTAGAAATATAATCAGGAGGAGATAGAGACAGACAGGCTATTTGTGGGCAATGTGGAGTTTGTGTTTATTGAGTAAACAAATTCATGTGGCCTTGACTCTAACAGAGACCAACTAGTCTAAACCAAGTGACAACATAATACATGTCAATATAAAAACTAACAAATAAAAATATATTTTTGCATGAACTTGTTATTGTACAATATTTTCTTGTTTCTATATAAAGGTAGAAGAGTCTCAAAGTGCCCGACACGTTTCGCCTTTTGGCTTCCTCAGGGGACCATTGAGATCAAAAACTTAAGATCAAATTTGTAAAAAGATGCTGAAAAGGCGGCTGAGAGGATTAGTGATTAAACTATTGTGGAGTTTTAAAAGGTATTCATGTGTTTTCAGAGTATCAGACAATCTTTTAGTATGATAGCAATCAGTGTCTTATTTTCCTACCCAGAAGTCAGTTGCATCTCTAAAATTATCGTCACCTTTTGTATAGTTCAATATGTTCCAAATAGGGTATTAACAAGCCTGATTCATGGGTGTGGATAGAAGAAGTTTCTGTGTCTTATCTTAATTCAATATTCGCTAATATTTTAGTGTAGAAGGTGATGTATTGATGATCCAGCTATCCAGTTTGCCAAAAAGGTATTGGCTGGTGTTTTGAAGACTGGAGAGTCAGAGTTATTTATTGATCTCCAAGCTTATTGGTGGTTTAATGGTGGGGTAAAGTGACGGGCAGGACGTCTGCGGCACAGCCTTCAAGAAGGTGCTGTCTGCCTCTATCTTCCCCTGAAAAATAAAGGCTTACTTGGTCCCATCGGTGTCCTCCAGGGTCCTGCCATCCTCTGACCGCATCCTCTTCATCCGATATGTCCCCTGGTGAGAGCACTGATGTTCCCCGGGAGTTCCCAGTGACGTCGGTGTCTGCGTCAGTGCGTGCGGGAGCGTGGCGGGAAATTCAAGGTATTTTGTATTGGATTCAATTCAAAATAACTGTTTTAAATCCAATACAAAGTAATCATTAAAAAAAAACTATACATATATATATACCGGTATATATATATATATATATATATATATATATATATATGCTTTTGTACAGTTATATTACAGGTTTAGTATTTGTGATTTATTTATGCGCCCTTGTTTAACAGATGTTTGTGTTTTTTATTTAATGTTTATTATTAAATGTATTACATTTATTAAATATTGGACATAATTCGGTGAATTATGTCTAAGAATTACATGCCTACAATGTAAAATACATTTTAATGAAAGACAATGGCCCTGACTTACTAAAGCTCTCCAAGGATGGAGAGAATACACTTTGATCAGTGAAGCTGGGTGATCAAGAACACCTGGAATAGATTCCTTAAAATCATTTGCTATGTGCTAGCAAATGTTTTAAATCCTGAACCAGATCCAATCCAGTTTGCTGGATCACCCAGCTTCACTGATCAAAGTGTATTCCCTCCAGCCATTGAGAGCTTTAATAAATAAGGGCCAATGTACTGATTTTGGACATATAAATCCGGACAGAAATGTACTGCCCAGGAGGTTAAATCAGACTCATTGAGTGAATTGAACTAGTTCTTTGGAAGTTAGTTATTAGTTCTAGTTAGTTATTTCTATCTTACGAAGGGTTGGGGAACCCAATACCTGCCCCCATGTGACAGTGCTTAGCATCTTGATTGGCTACTCAGGCATCCAGGGCTTCCTTGTGGGGAAACAGTGGCATGTTCAATTCCATACCTGGAGATGCTGGGTTTTTCACTTTGCTTAACAAGAGAGGGTAAAAAAAGTAAAATATAACCTTTTGGCATTGAGAGGCAAATAAAATAGCTTTATCCAAAGCATACATTTCCTTAAATAATATATCCTTGTATCTATTTTTTTCCAGTGAATTTTTAGCAAAGGTTTATCAACTAATATATTAAAAAACACTAACATTGCTATAAAAACTATTCGTAAAAAGCTTGATATTGATGTTTTGAACCAAAGTAAATTTAAACATGCTTGGGGCAAACATAGATCTTGACTCAGACACAAAGGTTTAAACAAAGAAAAGAAGAAATTAAACTCCATGGACCTCTAGATCTTTTTAATTTTTTGTTTTGCTGTCTTTTTTTATGTCTCTATCAATCCACACAAATACAATGTTGTTTATAAAATTCTGATTATTAAGATATGAGTGAAATTGCCAAGGTTTGATTAAATTCAAGATCATAAGATCTAAAAAAACGAGGAATATTTGTGCGTAATCTAATTTGCATCAAAGCCTATGGATGCCAAATTCTTGAGTTAATTACAAAACCCTAGAGCAGAGTTTAGGCACTAAAACTAGTGAAGAAGTTGGGGTAATGTGTAGGAACATGACCTGGGCAAATACAGTTTGGAAAACATTTTTTTGTATTTTAATGTTAAAGTTATATGGGGAATTCAAGTTTTTAAATGTGGTTGTCGCGCCCAATAGGTGTGGGTGATTTACAATAACTTTTTCTAAAGGTATTTTGAGGGAAAAACATTTTTTGGTTTATACTCGAGTATATATGTATTATTGTGGCAGTTGTCCTCTAAGTCTAACGTACATTGGTAGTAAAGGGGTGTAGATCCTAACACAAGGCTCGTCAGCTCTCATTCTGTGTAGCATCACATATATTATTGAATATGGCTTCATGTATATTGATATTATGGTACTAATAAGGAACCCTAAATTATTAAGAAGCCCAAATGGGAATTTATTATAAGCATTTTAACCTTTACACTATGGTCTAAATAATGGTCAAACTTTTATTTTAATTAAATTTTAACTGCCATAGGGAAAGTTGATGAGGGACATATGATTCTAACTTTTTCTTTTTATGTATATTACAGCAGGGGATTTGGGGAAAGCTAATTTTGGGAGAGTAAAGGGCCCAGAGGGAAATTTTGGGAGAGGAAGGGGGCCACAAAGGTGATTTGGGGAGAGGGGGAGAACCAAGAGAGTCATTAAAAGGGAGAAACAGAGCCCAAAGTGTTTTTTGGGGTGAGAGAGTAGGTCAAGAGGATAATTTGGGGACAGGAAGGAGACTCGGGGCTTATCTGGAGAAAGGGGAAGGAACTCAAAGAGTGATTTCAATAGAAGGTCGAGGCCCATAAGGTGGATTGGAAAGAGGAAGAGTGCCCTGAGGGTGATTTAGGGAAAGACAGAGGGGGCCAAAAGGGTGATTTGGGGACACAGAGGGTTATATGGGGACAGAGAGGAAACCAAGAGGGCGATTAAGAGGGAGGAAGAACATTATGTGGTGTGAGAGATTGGGCACAGAGAATAATTTGGGGAGAGGGAGGAAACCCAAAGGTTGATCTGGGTATTGGAAGTAGGCTCAGAGGGTTATTTGGGGAGTGGGGAGGGAACTTAGAGGCTGCTTTCTGTAGAAAGTGGGGACCCAGAAGGTGGCTTGGGAAGAAAAAAGTGCCCAGTGGGTGATTTAGGGAGAGAGAGTGGGCCCAGAGGATAATTTGGGGAGAGGGAAAAATTCAAAGGGTGATTTGGGGAAAGAAGGAGGCTCATAGGCTAATTTGGGGAGAGGGAGGGAACTCAGAAGGAGATTTTGGTAGAGGGAGGGGGCCCAGAAGGAGATTTTGAGAAAACCCAGAGAATGATTTGGGGAAAGGGAGATGACCCAGGGGGTAGTTTGAGAAGAGGGAGGGGACCAAAAGGGTTATTTGGGAAAATAGTGAGAAGAGAGTGTAAGTGAACCTTTCCATTTACTAGATCTTCTTTAAATTAGCCAACATGACTCCAAACTTTTTTTAAATGTGGAAACTGCTTAGTTTGTAATATTTGTTGGCCAGGGTCCTCTTCGCCTCCTGTGTCAATATTTGTACTTATCGAGTATGCAGAGATGTCATTTGCAACCCCTATTTATAATACAACACTGCATAATATGTTTCCACATTATAAATAAAGATTAACAATAAAAAAAATAAAATATAATAATTCTCTCATTTGAAATGACTAAAAGCGAATGAATTCTGGGTGATTCTTCTTGATTCTTCTACCTTCATGTACCTCTGCTTGCCATAAGCTGATTCGAGTTGGTGCCGCGTTCCGGTTTTGCTTACTAAGATTTATGGCAGGCCGCACGGACCGGTTCCTTATGTTATATAAACAGATATCACTCTCAATGTTTTCATCTAGTTTCAATAACTTCTGTAACTCGGAGCCAAAAATATACGACTGTAATCCCATTTCTATAAATAAAGGCAGCTGGTTTAATTACGCTACTCCATGTGTTCACGGTACTGTTACGCTCAGAAGTGTCTGTACTTCCAGCAGCTACATTAACACTTTTCTCCCTTCACTATCTACTTGGCAAATGTTGCTTGTTTCGAATTGTAACCTGAATGTAGGAGCTGTCAAATAAGGGCATTTTAGAAGACGCCAAGCAATTTCACAGCCTAGATGAACATTGCAGAAAATAATCGGCTTTTATTTCTAATCTTTCATTTATTTTTTCCCCAGCAATGTGTCTCTGGCCTCCTATATGATCTGGGAAGAAGTACTATTTTTGAGTGCAAAAGTTCACATTCCCTAACAGTGGTGTGTTTGTTATATATACTTTGTAAAGTTGTATTTTAAAGTTTTAGGCAGAGACAACAAAGATAAAATCAAGCCAAACTCCTGGGATTTATTCCATTTTTGCTCTCATACAGCACAGTATGGAAAGACATTAGATCCGATTTGGTAAAGTAACACCTATTATTTTTATTATTATTATACTGTATATATATAGCGCCAACATGTACGCAGCGCTGTACATTAAATAGGGGTTGCAAATGACAGACATACAGACAGTAACACAGGAGGAGGACAGGACCCTGCCCCCAAGAGCTTACAATCTAAGCAGGTCTTGTTCCTCCCCCAGCGTGTGATTGGCCACAGAAAAGAAAAACAAAGGGCTGATTAGATCTTCTAGATCAGATATTCTACTGAATAAAGCATAGCAAAAAGCTGATACCAGATATTCAGGTATTTCCAGCAATGCATCTGACATCTGTAAACCAATACTGCATTCTGATGAGATCAGCACCCCAAAATGTGTGGGAGGATGACAACTTTCATGAAGGTAGCCCTTAAAGATCGCACTCAATACCGCTCAAAAGTATTAGGTGACCTGCTTTGCAGGAGGATACATTTTCGATAGTAAAAGGTTGACAGGTACATTTAAGTTATTTTCAGTGCATTATGTTATAATATATAATAATATTTAGTATTAAACATACATTCCCTGTTCTTTAGGATAATGGCACTGCAATGCTTTGGGTCAGATTTTAATGGATGGAACTTCTTTATCAATGAGCTGGAATAACACAGTCCATTCATTACACTTATTACAGGTTAAGTGGGGACATTGCTGACTCACCAATGTTCTTTTTTAATAATACATTTTTTTTCAAGTCTTTTTCAGAAATTTTTTTACAAAAAGGGAAATTTACAGGTAAAAAAAATGAATATAAGAATCAGGAATAACAGAATAACTCACCAATGTTCCTAATGATAAGAGAATACTTCCAATAGATTTTGTTTACCAACAGCAAAGCCCATTCTTTATCTTTTTTTATAAAAGCAATAATACACATAAAAAGCTAATATTATTTTATGTTCTGTCCCTCATTCCATAATTACAAAGAGTACAAATATGCTAAATAAAAAACATAGAAAAAAATAAACAAAAATACATATTTCTTCAGGCTTTTTATTTCATGTTATATTGATATATATACAATATGTATATATATACATCATTGTATATAATATATACAATGATGTTTGTCATGCTGAAATTAAATAAAGAAAACATATTGTAGAAATAAATCATATCGGGAGTTTTTCCTGTTTTTGTTTGTATGTTGTTGTTTTACTTTGTATTGTATTTTTGTAAATAAAATAAATCCTAATAGCTACTTTAAATACATAATAATTTTTACTTTGGATAAGAGTGTGTTTGGCCAGCTGTAAAAAAAAAAAAAATCAACATACATTTACTAGAAGAATTTTCCCTTTTGTATTTAATTCACTTCTTTTGTCAAACCTGAAGAAATGAATCCTGGACAGGTAACATACCTTTCAGGATTATTTGACCTTTGGTCTACCTGTTGGGGGGTCATTCATGGTATAATAACGCCAACTAGTGTATGAAAGGGAAATGACAAGATCCTATAGAAATGCATTCACATTTCCAGTTGGTCAGTGTACTAAACTATTGGCCTATAATATCTGCAAAGAGAGTTAAATGGGAAATTATGAGCTGATGTCCCAGTATATTTTCTAGCAATGTGGGGATGGATGGGGGTCAGTCAAGGGCCAATACCTGGGGACAGATCAGGGAATTATGTAGGAGAATGATATGTGGATTTTAAATGTAGCTGCCCATGCCAGCCTAGATCAACAAAATCATGGGCGTGAACAGTGGCAGTGTACAAAATGCCATGCTGACATTCCGACAGCTGAGTTGCCACAATTCCAGTTCAATGTTCAGTATTATAATTTATTTCTAGGGATAGTAACAGGGGCCGACATAGGAAAGTGCAAAGTGTGCCACTGCACCAGGGTCCCAAATCCTCCCCAGCCAACGGGCAAACACAGCTTGGTCTGAGAGCTCAAAGTCAATTCTTCACAGGAGCCCAATAATGGCCACCACTGGGTAGTATTATATGTTCTTGGTGGAAGTTATTTTAATGTACTTTTGTCTTGGTAGGTTAAATACAAAAGGGGTATGTTATGCTTTATGCATTTTAATATGAATTTATCATTTTTATGTTGGGGCTTTTTTTAATGTTCCGGACGATATACACTGTTGCCTTAGGTATATATTAGATTGCATTTGTTCAAAACAAAAAGGACTTTGTTGGCAAAATTCATAGACAGTTCCAGTGAAAAACAATGTAATTTCTAATAAAATATTTCTTTTAATGTAAATTGTTATAGAATATTAAATTACATAAAAAAATACAGAACATTGAAACAAACAAATATAATTAACACAGACACATGACAACGTTTTGTGGGACTAGCCCACTTCTTCAGGAGGAATCGGTTCTATAATTGAATATATACATTACAAACAATTCTATCCAACATAAATATACTATAATATCCATATCTTATATCAACACATATATGTAAAAAATGTTGATAATTCCTAATTTTGGAAAAATTCCCTCACATGTGTAGAGGTTAGAGAGCAAAAAGGATGAGATAGCAAGGGATGAAGCATTATATCCACCCTGGAATTTTATAGAGACTCAACAAAGCTGTTTTTTTCTTATCCTATTATCTGCATTAAATGAAAAAAACTTACTTAACATTGTCTAAAATAAACATCCTAATATCAATAAATTGCCAAGAATCTAACTGTTCTTACCAGCCAAAGTGTCAATGTACTGAAAAAGAATGAAAACGCTACAAAAGAAAATATCTTCTTGTAAAGTGTTTGCCAAGCCCATTCAACCCCAACCAAACATCAGATGGAAGCCCCTTGTTAAGAGGCACAGTGAGTATTATTATTATTGATATACAGTATTATTATAGCGACAATATATGAAAGCCAGACACAGACAGTGACACAGGAGGAGGAGAGGACCCTGCCCCAAAGAGCTTACAATCTAAGACAAGAGTGGCAAACTCAAATACACAAAGAGCCAAAATAAAAAACTTAGACAAAAGTCGCAGGCCAACCTTGAAATTTATTGAAAAAATTGAGGAATTTTTTCCTTCTCATTAGATATAAAACCTTTTCATACGGAAACAAAGAGGTTTTGCTTTACATTAAATCTGAAACAAGCTTATAATAGAGAAAGAGGCATGAAAAAAATCTTTATTTTATTTAGGAGAAAATCTTATGCCTCTTCCTTTATTTGTAGCTCTCTGAGTTTAATGTGAATGGTAACCTTTCTGCACAGGCTTACAATAATAATAGCAATATTCTTCTCTGAAAATACAACCATTCAAGTCCATGCCTTGGAGTAGCAAGGAAAAGTTCAGCTGAGTGCTGGAAATGTCAGACACGGCCAATGCGGAGCTAAATCTTATGAGTGGCCCGCCGCTGAAACTGCCTCCTCATTAAAATAGCGCCACTATTAAAATTCCTGGTAATATTTGTGTCTATAAAACAGTCCAATGTGGGGCCACGCATAAGCAGAGAGCCCGCTGGTATATAGACGGGAGTGATGCCGGGAATTGTAGTAGCGGCGCTATTTCAATGCAGCAGCAGGCCAGCTGCAGTTCATATTTAGGATTCCTTTGGGGGCCAAAAAAGAAGGATGTTGGGGGCTAGATTTGGCCCCCACGCCTGATCTGAGAGGTGGTAGAGCAGCCACCCTGACAAACCCAATTAAACCTGAATGCTACATTCTATGTACTTTAAAACTTGCTTTCTGCCAATATTAACTTTGTCAACTGTTTTACAGTACATGTTCTGAAATTGTAAATAGAAGAAAACCAATTTAAATCCTACTGTAGGATCAAGCTCAAACTTCATCCCTAGAGTTCAGGTTTCTGAAACAAGGACTGTCGGCATTTTCTTATGGCAAAGAATTGGATTCAGATTTCCATTTTTTATTTATCGTTCATTAATGCAGCTTTGAATTTACAGAACCCATTTCATAGAAATCTGTAGAAATATTTCAGCCCCACCATAATTCTTTGATTGATATAAAAAATATGTCAGCATACAATAGCACAAATGTGTGGCAACGCACCACAAAACTGTGTATAAAACACAACACATACACTACAGTGTATGTAGCAATTAGCTCTCATCCCATATGTGCTCTGAACTAGGTGAAAAATACACCCAAATCCAACCCTGCCTGACATAAGTGCGTTATGCAAGCAAACATAAGCTACCATATGCAATTATTTGTGAGCCTGTTAAGCAGCATCTGCAAATCTCATGTTAATCGTTTTACCCTTCTTTACCAAAGCTCAATGTGCAGAATGGTGATAAAGCGCGGCATGAATTGAATATTTTCACATCATGTGGAACATACATAGGAAATCGTTGATGCTGGCTACGTGTTGATCACATAATGGTAGTACATGTGCCGGAGATCATTCCATCATAATGCTGAATGCAAAAAGTGACTCTTCTATTTATTTATATAAAAATAAAGCGAATCTGTGATGACAATATAAATATTATTTAAAAGGGTTGATTTCACTATTACACAATCAAAAAAAATTTTTTTTTTCTAATTTTTTATTTAATATCTTTTCCTAACATTTTTAAAGACATACTCCTGCCCCTTTTGTCATTACTGCAGCAGTGATAAAAAATGAAAGGGAAACCCACAACCTCCTAGTAAACCTACTATCACTGCTCCACAGGGCCAAGTGGTGGACCCTCTGTGTCACCAACCTAGTGGGTGGAGTTGTACACGGGAGCAGGGTCTAAGCAGTAGCTTGGTCTTCTCCAGAGCCTCTAATGGTGAGGTTGTTGTGCGGCAATCTACTGCCAGGTTGCGGCCCCCGTGCCTGCCAAGGCAGCTGACTGCTAACTAGCAGGAACCAAAAAGCAGTGCCAGAGGGAAATCCAAGAGCGTAGTCAAACGAGCCAAAGGGCAGGCAGCAATCAAGAGTAGTCGGGAAACAAGCCAAAGGTCGGTACGCGGATAATACAGGAAGAACACTGAGAAACTGAAGCAGTAGAAACCTGGGAAAGGAACCACAAGAAACTTCTTGTCCAGGCAACTTCCTGTTGCCAGGTCACTTCTTTAAAAAGGGGTTGTCGTGTGATGATTGTAGGTCATGTGAGCCGCACACAGTAACCCCACCAGCAGGGGGAGTGCTGGTGCTAAGATTGCCTCAGGAGTTGTTCACATGCCTGCCAGCAGAGGGAGTGCGTCTGTGGAATACCCTAGTCCTCTGAAGCAAGGGAGCAGCTGACAGAGAATCACATGACCTGGACCAGGAAGTGTGCAAAGAGTTGGATCCAGAAGCAGAGATGGTGCTGGCAGCAGGGGACTGCAAGGTGGGTGAAACTGAAGGGGTTACAGATTCCCTGATCCTGCGGGGATCTCTGACACCTAAATCACATATCCCGGGAGGCTGCAGGCTGATCCTTCTTGTCCAAGACTGGGAACTGCATCATCAAGGGCATTCTTTTAAATGTAGATGATCTCATGCGTGTGCAGAGGAAGTGGTGGAAACAAAATAGAAATTAAGACAGTGCAGTATTCACTGTGTCTATTAAGTACATTGATCTAAGTCAAAGGTCAGCAAACTTTTTTGGCCACTAGGCCATTTCAGCGGTAGGCAGAAGCACACTAGGCTGGACTTCTCTTGAGTCCTGCCCTAATGGGTACGGAGAAGAGGGAATGTTCCCTATTTACCCCCGCGGTGGAAGTGTTAACGCCGGCCGCAGTAAATGGGGGAGGGAGCCACCACATGGAGGCTCAAGAGCCACATGCAGCTCTAGTAGTTTGTTCCGGCTCCGCCGTGGGTTGCTGGCCAGGATTAGGCCAGATTGGCCAGGGGGCATTAGGTCGGAACAAACTACCGGCTAGGTCAGACATGTGAAAACTACGTCCCCCGGGCCATATATGGTCACTTTTTTATCAGGCCCGTTGAACTCTCTCTCTGCGGTCAGCTGGGGGCCGCACCGGCCAGAGCCGCAAATCATGTCCCCTGTACAAATCCCGGGCTCGGGGAAGTGGGTGCCCACTCTCCCATAGCAGGCTGACATCTGCGATGGGAGAGTGGGCAGGGTTATGCCATCATGATGTCACACCCCACCCACTTCCCCATTGAAGAACAGATTGTGGCCCCTGAGTGAAAAGGTTTTCCCACCCCTGAGCTAGGCAGTATCTGACCTAAAGGCCGGAGTTTGCCGCCCACTGATCTAAGTCTTTCAACAAGAAAAGGTAAGTGTAAAAAATGCTTCTTTCTTCTTTAAAAAAAAAATCCCTAGTCTGCAGAGAAAAGGATTGATTTTGAACTCTGGGTAAATTTCAACACAGCCCCATACACTGTTCATTATTGTCAAGTTTAAAGGAAGTTGTACTTAACTCCACCAGCTTTTACATTGTTTTTGTTTCCAATAGTTAACCCACAGCACACAACATGGGATTGGGCATTCAATACACTGTGAAATGTGACAAACTAAAAGTGTGAAGGAAGCTTAGCTCTGCACTGATATCACAAGTGAATGGTAATATTCCTAAAGGGAACAATGGATAGACATTTTTGATAAAGAAAATAATTAGTATATGTTTTCTACCTATGTGAGGGTTCTTTTTATAATAAAGGTTAGCTTGCAAGAATGAATTACCTAGGAAATGTTATGGGAACTGTCATTCTTCAGATCCTTGGAATGTCTTGTTGAACACGAGGATACATTGGTTTTTTTGGGGCCCTGATGGACGGTCAATGGATAAGTTGTTCCAAGATAACCAGGACTAGTGTCTTCTATGATTCCTTGCAATGTCTAACGTGCAACTTTTGCACATTAGACATTGCATCTGACAAGTCATTAGGTGGATGACCCAATATGTCAGATGTTTGTGTTTGGGAGATTCTGGTCATACGTTTGATTTATCAGATTGACAGCCAGGCAACCATCCTTTTCAGAAAAGCAGATCAGCAATGGCAGCCTCTATGACGGGATTGTTGCATGTTGATGGGGTTGTACAAGAGGGTTCAAATGGCTAGCTCTGCGCCTTGCAGCACTGGGTCCCAGCCAGGACACTTTCCTCAAAGAATTTACATGTCCTTTCCATGATTATCTGGGTTTCCTCCTGGCACTCCAATTTCCCCCACATTTTTGAAAATATCCATTTATGTTATTTGGCTCCCCCTTAGTATAGGCAACAAAACCAAAGTTCAGTGAGATATGGGTGTGATAACAAAAAAAATATACATTGCTTTAAATGCTTTACACAGATCTAGTACATGGTGGTGCATTACAGTCAATATGGTGACAGGGGATGCGATTCAGAATGAACAGCACAGCAGCATGGTTAGCAGGTTGAAGTATCACACAATAGGAGGGGAGATATGTAGTGGTGGGAAGTAGTGAGGGTTTTAAGAGACAGAAAAAGACGGTAGGTGAGTTTGAAAGTGTTTTAAGTGCTTTTTTGAATGAGCAGAAAGTAGGAGCAAGCCAAATAGGTCGAGGAAGACCATTCCAGAGAGTCGGGGCAGCTCTAGAAAAGTCTTGGAGCCGAGAGTGTGATTAGGTTATGAGTGAGGAAGTCAGTAGTAGGTCAGTGGAGGAGCAGAGAGAGCGACTAGAGGAGGATATGCAGTGTACCTTAAAAATACCAGTGCCAGAGTGTTTCCAAAACGCTCTTATGACTTCCTGAACTCTAAATCCTGTGCCAATAATTACAGAAAATTGTGTTTTTTGTTGTCATCCTCTGAGTCTGCTATGAAGTTTCATAGAAGTGCCCAAAAACTGTGCAGACACTGGAATATTTTCTCATTTTGCTGTGCAGCCTATTACTCTGTGTTAGCTGCAACTGGCAACAAAACGAGGCTACAAAGTGACAGTTGGTAGACATTGGAGTTTTCTATTAAGATTCTGCAAAAAAAAAATTTAATGCAAGTGTATAACACAGTGATATAGCGCCCCCTGTCTTATCCATAGACACATGCACTGTACAGAGGATTAAAAGGAAGTACAGCGAGCCATGTATAAAATCAAGTTTAATATGATCAATTTTTAATTCGATCAGATTTTTTGATATAAATGTCGAACAGCAATGGAAATCAATCAGTCGTACTACCAGACACACAGTAATCAATGCAAAGTCAATTCCCCCTATCAATTGCTTATAAACGATCGCAATGCAAATAGGTTGCTATATTTTCACTCGATCAATATCAATGATTTAAAAAAGTGAATCTGAAAAGTCAAAATACAGGAAGAAGTCTCAAAATACAATGCTTCTAGCATTGATAGATATTTTATATTCTGGCTGTTTGAGGTTCTTTTATACTACATTTGATGTCTCATTTTTTTATCAGATTCAGAGATAATGAATTCATTTATGGGTGCTTCTATATAACAAACCTTTTGGCTGGCTGCTGACGTTCTGCTCTTTCCAACCATCCACCAAGGTTAGTAATATCCATTGAACTTGTACTGGGGACAACTCCCTACATTAAAAGTTCCCACATTGGAATATAGGAAGATTCCCACATATCAAGGGGTCTTAATATCAATAATATCAAGAATAAAGGATCACTCTTACTGATCTCATAATAATTAGGGTATTTACCAACATAAAAGTTTGTGAGCTGCAACCAACTAAAAAAATCTAGAATATTTTTATCACTCGACATTCCTTTACCTGTATACCCAGCTTTACATCTCTCATCTTACTTAGCCTCTTACGAGTAATCCATTTGCTACCTTGAATATCAATTGCAGTCTCAAAAACCCTTGAAGAAGCTTTTTGAGCGAAACGCGTCGGGATTTGAGGCAAAATTTGCAAATGTACTACTTTTAACACCGGTTCAGCAAATACTAAACAAGTATAGGTAGAACTATGTCTAGCCAGGAAATTAGCATAGTTGATCTATGTTAAACTCAGGTTAATGTTCCTGTAATAAAATATATATCTTGCCAAAAAAGCCTGTCTTTTCCCTTTCTTCTTTATTTGATATACCATTAATCTCAGGCTTGGCAACTTTACTATCTATGTACATCTGATGACTTTCTTTTAGGTTAACAATCTGTTACTCACTCTATGGCAATCAAATGGAAAGCTTAGGTAAATGCGAAGAACAGATTAGAGGTCGATTGAGTGCATCGTACAGTAGTTACAAAGTTTTTTGAAACATGGCACACCTTCATTTTTTACAAATTGAGTGCAGATGAACAAGCACAGATTCATGATAGATTTAAACACTCCACAAGGTGTATGATGCACAAAACATTATGATAGCTTTGAGTTTTTAATTGTTTTACTTACACGTTTATTTTTGTTCATTGTGTTGTTAGTCCGATTGTCAGATTTTCTTGATATATGTTGTTGTATAAGTTGTTTTATTCCTTTTTTTAATTTATTGTCTTAATTTGAACATACCCAATAAAAAGAATACAAAAAAGAAAAGGAAGAACAACCTGCGTATTAGCAACCCAACAGGATATTATTGCAAAACTTTATATTCCAGATTTAGATTCCAGTAATAAATGCTTCTGAATCAAAATAACACTATCTGTACATACGTGCAATACTTTTCAATATATATATATATAGGGGGAGAGAGAGAGAGACAGAGAGAGAGATATCTATCTATATATATATATATATATAGATAGATAGATATATTTGGGCTGTTCCACTATATCTTGTAATTGCAAAGTTTTCCACTATACAACTCTTCTTTGTTCATTGTTATATCGGTATATTCCACCCTTATCCTGCGTGCCAATAAAAACTGCTTTGCCTCATTATATCTCTAACTTTATTCAACTTTAGAGAAAGTTGCCAGGATTATATTAATGAGCAATGATAAAGATTACATGATGGCTTTAGTATATAGTACAATTGGCAGTAGAATACTGAGTACATTTGAAATCATTAGTGTATTCGGTGAATCCTGGAGCTGCAACCAAGCCGGAACCTAAGACAAAAACAGACATTAGATGTCCATCCGGTAAACCATACAAATTTTTTAGAGATATGTGAAAAGGTCAGTTTTAATTTTCTATCAGTTTTTTTAATCACAAATTTCATTTTTGTTAATTTGAATATATATTTTTAAAGTGTATAAATTATTAAATGTAATATAGATAATGTAATGTTTTTGTTCCAGTTCAACCAGTTTTGCACTTTCCTGACGATTGTAAAATATACTTGTATGATTTTATTTAGAGGATTCATATTTATGATTTAGATTCTAATTTATAATAGATAGGATAACATTAAGGGCTCTGTGTAAAAAGCAGTGAATGTGGCATTTACTGAATCATGACATGGTGCAGAATCTTCAAGGTCCATGTTTTTAATGGCGGTAATTGATTGTCCACCAGGGAATATTGCTGTGAATGTCAGATTTATAAATATAGCCCTACATTTGATATATAATAACAAAGGATAATATAAGATAACATAATGTAATAATATAATTGCTATAAGGGGCTGCAATTGACTTAAAACAGATCTAAAGTCTAAATGTGAAGACTGGCTCTTATAGGGAACATCTAGAAATGGTTATTGTGTCTAAAAATGACCTTGTACCAAATAGCAGAGCAGAAAAGCCTCATAGTTTTATATCTACAGTATAAATCAGTTACGGAATGGTTGCTTTTGATTACTAGTCTCATCAGATTTGGAATGAGGTGGTGTCACTGTACTGCTTGCTGGAGAGAAAGCTGTACCTGAGGATCAGAAATTCAAGGATCTCCCTGCTTCTACTTTATGCTTCCTTGTGCCTCTCCTGCCACTCTTCTGAGTCCATTCAGTCTTTAGATCACTAGTTCTCTGGTGGGAGGGGGGCTTTAATATAGGGAAGCAAAGTCCTTCCTCCACCAAAATGGCCAACTCCATGTAGAGATGGGGAGTGGGTAAGGAGAGATAAGTTAGAAATGGCTTATAGGAAGTGCTAGTGACAAGTCCTTTGCTCCGTGCTTGCCTTTTATTAGGCACAACTACAACAGGACAGGTTCTCTTTGAAGGAACAGTGGATGAAAGTTTCCCTGGCACACCATTTTTGTTTTATTTTGCAATGCTTAATGTCACTAAATAGAAAACTAGTGGGCTTCAGCTTTGATGTTCAAAAATTACCCCCAAAATTTATAAAAAAAGTTAAGCAATGATTTGGCAAGGGCAGATGGAGCAATTGTTACCAGATTATTAAACATGACCTCACATTTCTTAAGGTATAAAAGAACTTACCATCAGCCAGGTTGTGGAGATTGCAATAGTTGATTCCATTGTCCAGTATAATATACCATGGCTCAGATACAGAAAATGCCTGTAAAAACAGACATTGAACATTTTTCTTATTAATATTTTTTAATTCATTATCTTAAATTGAAATAATGTTGCAATATTGGTACTCACATACAAAGATTGTTTAACATCCTCTGTCCTGTGTCTGCACTATCTCACGTCCTCTGTCCTGTATCGGCACCATTACACCCCCTCTTTTCTGTATCTGTCTCACCTCACGCCCTCTGTTTTGTATCTGGACCATCTCACCCGCCTTTATTCTGTATCTGCCCCATCTAACCCCTCTATCCTGTACCTGCTCCATCTCATCTCCTCTGTCCTGTATCTGCCCCATCCCCCCTCCTCTGTCCTGTATCTGCCCCATCTCACCCTCTGTCTTGCACTCGCACCATCTCCCTCTCTAACCTGTATCTGCCCCATCTCACCCCCCTCTGTCTTGTATTAGCCCCATCTCACCCCCTCTGTCCTGTATCTGCCCCACTCCCCCTCCTCTGCCCTGTATCTGCCCCATCTCACCCCCCCTCTGTCCTGTATCTTCACTATATTACCCTCCTCTTTCTGAATTATAGAATAGGTATTTGTTTAACCAAATCACATAAACAATATAATATATACATATACCGGTACATAAGCAATATACAAAAATCTTAGACTAAGTGCAGTTCTCTGGTTTAAAAGGCCGTGGCATTCAATGTCACCCTTCCGAAACATAATAAAATATAAAATACCCTAAATTTTTGCACTTAGTATCTACTTTGTATAATGACTTTTAGCAGCATGTTCTGTGGACAGGCTGTGGACTTTAGGATACATACCGACACCTCGCAGGATTGTTTTGCCTCAAATGGCTTCAACTTAAATGTCAGGTCATCAATATAATTGTGCATCAAGTTCCTGTGCTTTGCCACAATGTAGTGTTCACTGGCTGACTGGAGCTAATAAAACAGTAAATTAATATGTTCATTACAAAATAATATTGCTCTGGCCTGTCATTATTATCAGCATCCTTTTTATGTTTGCTTTTGGTCAGTTTAGCTCCTAGGATTAAGAATTAAATGGTGCATTTTGGGGGTCACATAATATGTGTGCTACAAATTATCAAACCCATTAAAATAAATAAATAAAAAGTTATACTAAAATTAGTATAGTGCATTCAAATACAATGTGCGGCAATAATAATTTTCAGCCATCAATTCAGCTGCACTTTCATGCACAGCCATTCTAATCCCCATTGCTTGTTCCAATGCATATTCCAACACTAGTGGCCACTTACCACAATAGTAATTGCTATAACTTCTAACCATTAAACGGTCAAATTTCAGCCAAATTAACCGGCAAATAATGTATAGATACACTCTATTCTTGATAGATATTAAAGATGATGTTGAATTATTTAAATAGATACCACCCGTGTTAGAGTTAGAGCTTTTAAAAAAGAATAAAACAATTAAAGTTGCTTTTAGAACTGCAAGTTTACTTTAACTCTTTCAGTGTCATGATGAGTGGTGCATGTCACTGGCAATGAAAAAATTGAAGCACAAATCTAGGTAATGCAAATTGGGCATATAATGAATAACCTAATAAAAAGAGGTTTGTTTTAGTGAAAACGAAATATTAAAACAATCTGTAACTACACTAGTCAAGAAATCAAATTAATTTGCATGAAATAATCTAGGTTTTGAATTATATTCATTGGTAAAAAAATATATTTTAAAATAAGATTATGTTTTATATGTCCAGATACATCTGAAAACACATTGAAGTCAATTCAACAATCAAATCAAATGACTGATGGCGGCCTTTTTTTAGGATGTGAACAGCGTACCTCATACAAGCACCTTTCTCCTCCTTTTTTTATACAGTTGTCCACTGATGTCCAAAGCTTAATTTGGGTTACTAAACTTGTGTACACACTGAAGCAAGACAGTCCAAAATTCCTGCACAGTGTAATTTATAAATACAAATATTNTTATATATAATACAAATAATATAAATATAAATACAATATAAATACAACATTATATATATTAGAAATAATACAAATATAAAAACAACATTTAAATAGATTAAAATTAAAAACATTAAATAGATTAAAATTGATTATTAATTCTTAAAGAGCTAGTCTCCTCCAAACATGATATTTCAGTTCTTGTAAGATGCTAGGGAGTTACACCTGAAATTCTCTCACATTTCTCTTTTATTTCCTTCCTCTTCTGAAGGCAGTCATGATGTTGTGATGTTTTCAATGGATTAGCTCCGGTATTCTCAACCATGGTTCCTCCACATGTTGCTAGGGGTTCTATCACCAATTAACAATGTGTGCCTCTCAGTACAGTTTAAGTGACACCAATGATTTTTTTTGGCTATCTATAATGATGACTTTCTTTCCACTAGTCAGTAATTGACCATCACACTACACTAATATACTGTGAGCTGTAAATGTAGGAGGAGTGCCCTGAAATCTGAAAATTATTTCAAGGGTTCCTCCATGATAAAAAGTTTGAGAAAGGCTGGATTTAGATGTTAGATTCAATACAACATTAAATTTATTATTTTGAAAACGAGGGCATTCCTGATCAATATATAAAAGATGTATCTGGCATCAAGTCCTATGTTGTTTAAATGTTTTATTGCCCAATCATATATCACTTTGCTAAATATGTGCAGAATGTGCAGAAACAAGGCTACTACTACAAATAGGAAAGAGAGAAAAGAAAGCTGCAGTGACATGGCTGGAATAGGAGAAGGGAGGAAGGAAGGAAG
>NC_092862.1:133859604-133864179 GCF_032062135.1 Pyxicephalus adspersus
AAAGAAAGAAAGAGAAAATAGAACAAAAGAAGGAATCTTTCACCGCTAATAAATCACAATAATTATTCTATATCAATCTTTCAGCATTCATTCATCATTAAACTGAAATCCAATTGGTTGCAGTACATTGCTCTCTGTGCAGATGCTAAATTTGTGTCACTGGAGATGATCTTTTGTGATTTTATGGGTTGAAACCAGGATCAATAAGTTACTTATATCAATCCTCCATGATGGATTGACAAGCAATTACTAATGAGGACTATTGTAGTCCCTGGAGCAGGGTGCCTCCTGATCATCGCCACCCCTCCGCTCTCCATAGAATGTACAGGAATTACTTATGAAATTGTAACTGCCATTGATCACTGATTATCCAATAATTGAGATGTTTACTGTCTCTCCTTCTATTCTGCACTGAACAGCCCTGTATTATATTCTTCTTAAATCTAGTAAGGGATACAACAAATATCTTTTACAAACACTGTCAGTGTGCCATACATACCACTCCAGCCTGCACTGTGCATGGAGAGGGCCAGCAAACAAGGAAGGTGAAAGGGATAAGAATATAGTCAGAAGGAAGATTTTAGCAAGTATCTTCATCTTCTACTACAACCGAGATCTGAGAGAGATTTGATCACAGAGTGACACCAGAAGTCACAAGAATCAGTTAACTTAATTGGTGACACAGTCTCCATCATGTGTTTCCATCTGCTCTTCCTGGCCAATGTCTAGCAATGATTCCACAAGCATGTAAATGCTCAGACAAGGCCAGCATTGTTTGTGTTTTTTCCGCCAGAAACGATTCAGTCTCAGGTCAATGTGATGCCAAACTTTACCCAAACCTCTGCAAAGTATCTTTTAGGAAGTCTAAAGTCCTCACAAAGAGAATCGATAAAAAGCAACATGTTCTCTGTGTAGAGGTGGCTGGTGGTTTTCACTCTTCCAAAGTTAACACTAGAGGGCAGCAGAGCAGCTGCAATGTCAGCTCCCTACTTATAAGAGAACTCCAAGTCCCATGATTCCTTGCATTGTGTATTATGGATGGGGGTGGTACACTTGTAGTTTTAGATCTCTACAGCACAATGGGGTGGCTACAAATGAAGACTTTCTGAACAAAGCATGAATTGTAGCCACACGGGTATGCAGTTCTCTGCAAATGAGGTATTTATAGAAACTACTTTTTTAACAACAGGAGGAAGAAATCAATCATTAAGATAATAAACATTTTATTTTTATTTTTTTACTTTAATGACACTTTAGGAAGCAAATTTGTAATCTATGCATATTTAGAGATCACTGGAAAAATAAAAATACAAATCACATAATTCAGCCTATTTTTATAATAAAGAGAAGTATTATCTATCTAAAGGGGCTATGTAATAAGTAATGTGGTTATTTTATTTTATGTGGTACTTTTAGGATTTTTCACAACGTGTCTGATTTATTAACCTCCCTAGCGGTAACCCCGAGAGTGACTCGGGGTAGAAAAAAGTTGCTACAAGTGGTAACCCCGAGCCACTCTCGGGGTTGGAACACCAAGGGAAGGTTAGTAAATAGAGCGCTTACCTGATCTGCCTGGGTCCCACTCCGTCCAGCGCTGCGATCTCTGTCTTCTTTCTTCTTCCTGCTTCTGCACATGATGAGTCACCGGGGAGTTCCCGGTCACGTTGGTGCGTGTGTACGTCCCGGCCAGGCGGGGCGGGAAATTCAAAATCCATTTGTATTGCATTCAATACAAAATAACTGTATTGAATGCAATACATTGGATTTATATGTGTAAAAGCAGTACATTGTTTTCAAGAACATTTATTTTACAGTATAAATAATACTATGAGTATTATATGTATTTTTTTTTTAAATTAAAATTATTATTTTTTTAATTACATTTTTTTTTTAATATATAGATTTTTTAATTTATTAAATTTATTGTTTTTAAATGATTTTGTGTTTCAAACTTTATTATACTCATAATATTATATTATACTGTAAAATAAATTTTCATGAAAAACAATGTACCGCTTTTAGACATGTAAAACCGGAAAGAAATGAACCGCTAGGGAGGTTAAAGCTCTCCAAGGCTGGAGAGGATACACTTCCATCAGTGAAGCTGGGTGATCCAGCAAACATGGAATGATTTCATCAAAGTCATTTGCTAGCAAATGTTTTGAATCCTGAACCAGGTTGAATCCTGAACATTCCGGGTTTGCTGGATCACCCAGCTTCACTGATGAAAGTGCATCCTCTACAACAGGGGTGTCAAACTCTGGCCCAGGGGCCAAATGTGGCCCCCAACGTTCTTTTTTTGGCCCCCAAAGGAATCTTAAATATGAACTGCAGCTGGCGCACCGCTGCAATGCAATAGCACCGCTACTACAATTCCTGGCATCACTCGCATCTTTAGACCAGCAGGCTCTCTGCCAATGCGTGGCCCCTCATTGGACTGTTTTATAGATGCAAATAATGCCGGGAATTTTAGTAGCGGCGGGAGTTTCAGTGGTGGGCCACTTATAAGATTTAGCTCCACATTGGCCGCATCTGGCATTTCCAGCACTCCCCCTCAGCTGTACTTTTCCTTGCTACTCCAAGGCATGGACTTGAATGGTTGGAATTTCATAGAAGAATATTGTTATTATTATTGTTAGCCTGTGCAGAAAGGTTACCATTGAAATTTATCTCAGAAGGCTACAAATAGAGAAAGAGGCATTAGATTTTTTCTTAAAATTCAAAAACATTTTTGATGCCTCTTTCTCTATTATAAGCCTGTTCCAGATGTGATGTGAATGTGATGCAAAACCTCTTTGTTTCCATATGAAAATGTTTTATATCTAATGAGAAGGAAACGTTTCCTCAATTTTTTCAATCATTTTCAAGGTTGGCCCGCAACTTTGTCTAAGTTTTTAATTTTGACCCTCTGTGTTTTTGAGTTTGACACCCCTGCTCTACAACCTTGGAGAACTTTAATAAATCAGGCCCATGGAGCTAGCCCAATGCAGACATGCAGTTTTGAAAATTGTCCACTAGATGTCCCCATCTAATAACAAACTCTGCAGATGAATTGATATATATAAAGATCTCCAGAACAGATGAAGGGGGTCATCTCTAAATGGGGACTCTTGTGCATTGACAGCTGTCAAAGGTAGAATTATACCCCTCACTTTTGGGAGAATTCTCAGTTCATGATGTGTCCAGTGATGTTTCCTACAGAGTCTACAACTTTGCATATGCATTGCACTTAATTATATGGACAACACATATGATAAGGTTTAAACAAAAAAGTATTTACTTAAAATTAAAATGTATGGAAAGCCAGTTAATAAAGGGTAATTTGTGGTTAAAACCTCTGTTAGTGTTTGTACCCCCTCTAGGGAAGTTTTCTCTCTCCCTTTCCCTCTTTCTCTTTCCATCTCTGTAGTCTCTCTTTTTATATTTCCTCTTTTATTGTTGCTGATTTAATAAAGCTTTTTAAGGCTGATCTAGCAAACCTGGAATGGATTTGCTCCAGGATTCAAAACATTTGCTAGCAAACATCAAATTACTTTGAAGAAATCCATTCCAGGTTGGCTGGATCACCCAGCTTCATTGATGAAAGTGTATCCTCTCCAGCCTTGGAGAGCTTTAATAAATCACCCCCTATCTCTTTCTACCTTTCCATTCTCTCCCACCTTTCTCTCCCTCTTTCTCTCTCCCTTTTGTCAACATTCTTTCTTTCCCCCAATTCTCTCTCTCTCTCTCTGCTAATTCCCTTCTCATCTTTCTTTCTTTCTTTCTTTCTTTCTTTCTTTCTTTCTTTCTTTTTCTTTTCTTTCCTTTCCTTTTTTTCCCTTTCTTTCTTTCTTTTCATTTTCTTTCCTTTCTTTCTTTCCTTTCCTTCCTTTGTTTCCTTTCATTCCTTTGTTTCCTTTCATTCCTTTGTTTCCTTTCATTCCTTTTCTTTCCTTTCTTTCCTTCTTTTCTTTTCTTTCATTTCTTTCCTTTCTTTCTTTTCCTTTTTTTTTTCATTCTTTTCTTTCCTTTCCTCTCTCTCTCTCCCCTCTCCCTCTCCCATTATTTCGCTCTCCCCACTACCCCTATTCCCCCAATCATACCTCAATATAAGAAGGATGGAAATATTTCTCACAACGATGAGATAATGAGATACATGATTTGGCTGAGGTAAGTAAATGTCTGAGAACAAATTTGGAATAAGTCTTCAAGGAGGTCCCCTATGTTGGAGCAAAAAGAACGCCGGGTCTGCAGGGATGGGATATTCTGGGAGTTTTTTGGAAATATAATGCACTCCCCTCCACAACTCTCATAATACCAGGTAGGACCAAAATATTAAGCATAGAGCCCGGCCCCAGTAAGATTCATAATCTTGTATTCCATCTCATGATATGCACTGCTCAGAGAGCCCTGATGCAACAACAGGAGAATCCAATCCCTTGACAATACATGGCGGCACATGATCCTAAATTATAATGAATACAAACTCCTGGTGTACCAGGTCTTCAGACACAAGCGGAACTCAAAATGGAAATGTGAAAAGTTGCAATATTGCTGCAGAAATATCTCGACTTTTCAGATGAATGTTATCTATCT
>NC_092862.1:133864507-133933305 GCF_032062135.1 Pyxicephalus adspersus
CAAGCGAAAACCCCTTTATTTTAGATTTCTTTGCAAAGAAAAAAAACAATACCTAGAAAAGCCTTCACTGACCCCCGTATCTGCATGCATCATAGAGTCATTCAGTCATAAAGTTCATAAACAAAAACACTTGCTTTCCCACCATCCCACATGACTCCTGGCAGCTGGCACCTTGCCCGATGCTCGGTGATTTGCACCACGGTCCTGATTCTTAAAGAACCATCATCTTCACATTTACCGGAGATAGGGTTGGTTAGCACAGTAACTCCCACTAACCTCCCACTCATTCGCCATGGGGCTACTGAGCGGATAAGCTACATGCAGCATTTCCCCTGGGGCAGCAGTTCACTGGTGTGAGGAAGTGGTAAGCGCAACCTTGCTGTCAGTCTAAACAAAGCCTTAGCAAAGGAAATCCCCTATTGATCTTTGCAAACACCTCTTCATGCTCCATCATCAGCATTTCTGGGACAAGGCTTAGTCTCCCCTGATGGAAGTAGATGGATTACACCAGCGACACTTTCTGCTTTCTGTAGGTAAATGAAGACGCTCTGGTGTCTCCCCCCACCCCATGGATTGGGTGCATTATTGAGAACATTAAGCATTGTTTAACCCAAAAGACTGAGGACATCTAGTGGTGGAAAGGAATTACTGAGAGAGACAGCACTGGAGAAGAGACAAGCATTGCAGCCAACGCTATTTATTTTTTCTTTTAAGCCCTACAGAAAGGACTATATAACAAAAAAAAAACTTTACCCAGAGTTAGGTTTAAGGCATTTGTATATTTGCAGTGTCCTTGTATTTTCTGTCTGTAAGCTGTCTGTAAACTGCATGGCAATATGTCTGTGGAAATTCACTGTGGTCTCCATTACTAAATGTGTGGCAAGGTTTGGGGTATGTTTTGCCAAAATACCTTGGCCTTACAGTTATTTGTCTTCCCTGTTTCAGAAAGTTGGCAGGAACAGAAATACCAGACTGCTACTGCTGCTATTAGAAGGTGCAAGCTCCAGGTCCGTGATCCTCATATCTGCACTGTGTTATGGGTCATTGATCCAACAGGTATATAGAATTCCACAGGACATCCAATATTTGACATATATACGTACATCTAGAATGAATACGCTGTGTATGTTATGCACTATGAATGCACAGGTGTTGTCTATCTCCTGCAAACCCCATGGAGAATGTGAAATAGAGGAGAATCCCCATCATTTCATTGTGGATTAGGTGCACATCAGGTAATCTACAGAAGTTTATGGAACCAAATACCAAACTTCATCTAATTTAAAAACATTTTTTTATTTTATTGAATACAAATCATTAAACACTTTTATTTTTTATGTTTTTTATATATATATATATATATGTATTTATATATGTAATATATATATATATATATATATATATATTTACACTACATATATATTGTTCAATAAAAAATGTCGGGCAGCACAGTGGCTCAGAGCGCTCTGGCCTTTGAAGTCCCAGGTTCGAATCTCAGCCAGGACACTATCTCCATGGAGTTTGCTTAGGTTTCCTCTGGGTACTCCCCCATCCTAAAGAAACATGCATTTAGGTTGATTGGCTTCCCCCCAAATTTTACCTTAGACTGTATTAAAGACATATGTTTGATGTAGGGGCATTAGATTGTGAGCCCCTTTGAGGGACAGCCAGTGACATGACTTTGTACAGCGCTGCATCATATGATGGTGCTACTGTGTAATAATAATAATATTGTACAATTAAGTCCATCTATCAGAAATTGTGTACATAATAAATGTAGCCGTTTTCAAGTCGTGACACGTTTCACGGGTTGTGCTGCTTCCTCAGACAAAATGTTAAGACTTACAGTCTGGTGTAACATATTCTATATATATATATATATATATATATATATATATATATATATAACATATACCAAAACTTTATCATTCTAAAGAAAAAGCAAAATACAGAAAATACAGTAAAATTCATGTAAACTAACATTAGGGAAATAATAAATTAACTATCCAATATAAAAATATTTATATAATTCATTTACATGATTAATGTTGTCACAAAATGGGACCATGGGACCCGATGAGAAGTTGGAACTCCTGACCTAATTAAATCCCAGCTTAGGGACTTATTGTGGAAGTTTTTCTGCAAAGTTACTGTAAATTATTTCTTTCACAGACAGCCGGTCATAAGTGGCTGAAATTACCTGACATCATGGATGAGCATAATAAGGTTGAATCTTCATTTCCCTGAAACTTTCAGGCAAATGTCCAATTATACTGAAATGCATTGAAGTCAGTGGGAAAGGTAAAGTTAACCGTTTTGCTGCTATCTTCTGTTTCTTCTTTTTTTTTATTGTTATTATTAACATTTTGTTTTATGTTTGGCCTGAAGATTACCTAAAACTCCAGAAATGATATATTTGATGCAATGCTAAGTTTTCAGTACAGAATACAATAAATATATTCATTGTGATGCACAGAAATACAATAATCTCTGACGTGTTAACCCTGACATGAGAGTTTGTATGTGTGTGTACACGGAGGAGCGCAGGGCTTTTAAATGTTTGTTTCTAAATACATTAAATTATACAAATGTTATATATAATCCATATTTTTTAAATTATATAAATGTATTTTACATTCATGCCTGCTAGACCTTTAATGACACTTGTGCATTTTGGGGTTTATACTTTATAGTGGATATCAGATATCCTGCTGGACTACATGGGAGTATATGGGAGCACATGGAGGCACATAGGAACACATGGGGGCACATGGGGGTACATGGAGGCACATAGGAGCACATGGAGGTACATGGGGGCACATGGAGGCACATAGGGGTACATGGAGGTACATGGAGGCACATAGGGGTACATGGAGGCACATGGGGGTACATGGAGGCACATGGGGTACATGGAGGTACATGGGGGTACATGGAGGCACATAGGAGCACATGGAGGTACATGGAGGCACATGGGAGCTCATGGAGGCACATGGGGGTACATGGAGGCACATGGGGGCACATGGAGGCACATGGGGGCACATGGAGGCACATGGGGGCACATGGGGGTACATGGAGGCACATAGGAGCACATGGAGGTACATGGAGGCACATAGGGGTACATGGAGGCACATGGGAGTACATGGAGGTACATAGGAGCACATGGAGGTACATGACATGGAGGCACATAGGGGTACATGGAGGCACATGGAGGCACGTGGGAGTGCATGGAGGCACATGGGGGTACATAGGAGCACATGGGGATACACAGTGTTGGGAAGTTTTACAACCACTGAATCTCTTTTACAAGAAAGCCGTCAGCCTGGAGAAAAAATGTAAACAAAATTCCCAGCTGGAGCTTTTTTACATGCCAGGGATGCCACTGGAGTAAGGAATGCCGTCAGTGGCATGGAAAGGGTTAAAGTCTATGTGAGGCCATATTTATTTTTGGATAGATTGAGGAAGAATCAGAACATTAAAGATTTATTGCACCTCCTCTCCTGCTGACGATTTCATCAGCCAGAAAATGAAGGGAAATTTGTAACAAGGAATGCAGTTGGGTTAATTGGCTTCCCCCCCAAAAAAAACTGACCTTAGACAGTGATAGACATATGACTATAGTAGGGACATTAGATTGTGAGCCCCCTCAAGGGACAGTTAGTGACATGACTATGGACTTTGTACAGCGCTGCGTAATATGTCAGCACCATATAAATACTGTGTAATAATAATAATCATTAGAAATAAATATCCACCAGATGTTCTAGCCTTCCTCTAAGAGATTTCCCCTCATTGTCTGGTAAAATATCAGAAGGAGTAGCAGTAAAAACACATTAGAGATTCCAACTCTCTTTTTTTTTCATCCAAAAAGAAATACAATCCATGCATGGTTACAGGTGATTTTTGTTTTTATTTTAAAGGGAACTATTAGCACACGGCAAATTTGCACATTATGGCGACCTACTGTGATCGCTATCTGTTTAAGCATCAAACCTGTGTGTGCACAACAGGGTGCTGCCGGGACCAAATCATGGAGGACGGGATCAGGTGAGTGATCTCTCCTCTGTGCCCCCCACTAATTATCCTTACATTGTTTCCATTGGTCTCAGAGCTCCCCAGAATATCAGGAAACCCCCTGAAACACAAGGTTGGGGTCATCTGCTTTTTTGACGGCCACTTTGATCGCCTCCATCAGAAAGCCCTGGGAATTGTAACCAGATTATAATGATTGGAAATTTGTTAAAATGCAAGCAAAGCTTTTATTTTACCTTTGGCAGTGAAAGTGTTAAAGCACCCTGTAAATCTGCTTTCGCCTTTCCCATTCGTATTTTACCAAAATCTGCAAATTTGCTGAAATTTTCTGGGGAAATTCCTCAATTTTCACACACTCCCCCCAATGAGTCTCCTTTGACCCCGTTGATAATCGCTTCCATGAGTCGTAGGGATTATTGGCCCCAAGAGGTTAAATCTCTGAGCAGTTTGAGGTTTAAATCTCGGGTGCAGTTGGAGTTCTCCGGAAGGCGGTGAATAGGAGGCCATGTGTCCTTCGTCGGTCAGGGAACTTTGCCAGTGACGTGTTGTGACGCTGGCTCTTGTAGTATAATGTCACGTTGGAGAATGGGAGTGCCTGGGGAGTATTTATCAGGCGTGTCCTGTACTAGGCAGGCTGACAGCTAGGACTCTGCCGGCTCAGAACACAACAGTGTCACATTGGCAGCAAACTTCGGTGAGTACAGCAATTCTCCCTTATTAACAATTACTAAACAGAAGGCGTCAGCGTTTATTAGGCGGATTCCCGTCAACCGCCCAGTCTAGCGTTTTGTTTGGACAGAGGATAAAAATTTGGAAACTTTTTTAAGAGAATGACGTTATACATTTAATGCAGAAAATAACTTTAACCATTTCCTAGCCAGGCGCGTTTTTAGGGAATTCCGTCATGTTGCTGCAATTATTTCTGTATGTCCTGCTGTGTTTGTGAAGCTGGCCATATACGTTACAATCTAATTGTACAATCTGCTCCAGATCTACTAACATCTGTGTATTATAGTGAAATGAATGTTGAAAATGAAATCATTGCAAGCAGGCAGGGTCTTTATTCCGGAAGGGACAAGTGAGGATTCTTCTGTAACTTAATAAACTTACTTGCCTGTTCCCAATTATTTAGTTAAATTCACCTCACCTTCATCCTTTGCTGGTACCGGCATCTTCACCCGGTCCAGGGTTTGTGACCATCATAATTGGTCGGGTTAGAATGACATACTTTTATTATTATTATTATTATATTATTATTTAAACATGGAGAAAAGTATATTGTTACCTGTTTTTATTATGTTTTGTATAAGATTTTGTTTATTGTTATTGTTGTAAAGTACATAAAAAAATAGTGTTATAAAAAAGAATGACATACTATAATTGATGCACGTGCATGGAGATCATTCATCAGCCAGTTGTGCGGCGGTTGTGCATGCACAGTTTAGTGTGTATTATATAGAAGATTGAGATCAGGCAGGTAAGTTACCTGCTGGTAAACCGTCCTTTAGCCTTGTACACCTTTCCCATTCGCTCCAATGCATGATTTAATGTTTTCTATTGCTTTCCAGTGATGAATGAATGAGCACTGTACACACAACATTTATTCTGCTCTATAGAGAAGGATGAAAATTAATGAGCGGCACCCTGTTGTGCCCCTTTCCATAGGAGTGCACAGTTTTTGTTTCCAATCAATCATTCATCATCCTGCAATGGAGGATTGATTAACAACATCAGTTGGCTGCTATACACGTCACATTTGAAACGAGCACAACTGTTCATCTTGGGCAAGAATAATCTGATGTGTGTACGAAGCTTAAGCCCTTACATACTTAATATAAAGGTTTGGAACTTTGCTATTATTATAATTAAACAGTATTTATATTGCGCTAACATATTACGCAGTGCTGTACATTATTGAGGGGTTGCAAATGACAGACAGTGACACAGGAAGAGGAGATGACCCTAATATAGGGATCACATAATGGGTATACAATTAGACTGTACAATGTATGGCCATACATCAGGTTCCCCAAATCCAGTCCTCCAGGGCCAGGTGCACATTTTTAATTCTCCACCAGACAGCAGTAAATTTAGTAAGCAATGATTTAGTAATATCTCTTAGATTGTAAGCTCCTCTGGGCTGGTCCTCTCCTCCTCCTGTGTCACTATCTGTATCTGTCTGTCATTTGCAACCCTTCTTTAATGTACAGCGCTGCGTAATATGTTGGCGCTATATAAATCCTGTTTATTAATATTAATAATAATATTAATATTAATAGTAACAAAAGTACTCTGTTTATAGGAAATCCTGGTGCTTGTTTGGCCCTCGAGGACGCGTCTGACATATGATGTAATATTTTGGATCAAAGAGGAAAAAATGTTGAACCAATCGAATAATTTCATTTTAAACGTATTTGTATTAATAATTGATAAGACTACAGTTTAAAAATTGATTGGCTAAGGCTTTTTTCATTTTTGAGCATGTGGATGCTATATTAGTTGTTGTTGATCACACGGATCAATATATATATATATAATGATTTCGATTACAAATAACAAGACCTTTTAATCTTCCGTGCACTGTTATATATTTATAATAGATTAGATTTGGTAAAAATATCAAATCTAAAAAAATGAATAATTAAAGTGGAACTGGACCTTCGCTCTCGTTCAATCGCAGGACACTTTTCTTCTTTCTTACGTTCTTTGGCCATCTTGATCTTGATATATACATCTTGATTGGCCATGCTGAGATGTCATTCATTCATTTCCAGCACATGCAGAACAAGCCTGGAATGGTGAGTATACCAACAATGAAAATCGACATTGCGCATGCGTAGCTCAGCTTTTTCTGGAGTGATCAGACAGGTATATCAGAATATTGCAGAAGGGAAATTGCCTGTCACTTTCTATAATAATGACCTGCCTGATCATGTATTCTTCAAAGTGAAGTTTAGGTTCAGCTTTGTTATTTGTTTGAAATATCAATCAAACATTGATCAGGATTGCTTATTCGAGTGCAGGATGGATCTTAGGGGAGAATGGGGGTTATCATTGCATTAGCTCTGTATGGAGCAGTACAATGCTAATGCTGTTCTGACTGATATGATAAGATATATATTATGAGATTGATATCAAGAGGTTCACAGTGGTGATTCAGGTAAATGATTGACATTGAAATTTTCATCAATATTTTACCTTATTGTGAAATATTCAGTATATGGCCAGCTGTAGAATTCTGCAGGGACCCAGCCATTGTCTAATAGATATCACAGCCCAAATCAATGACACATTGGTGTTTGTGACTTTTATAGACAAACACGTATTGTTCTTTCGTTTATCAAACCATAGGCGTGGAATGACCCAAAGATATTCATCAACCATGGCCATGACAAGAAAAATACTGCCAATGATTGCTCTGCCCACAGATAACACCAGGAAAAATCAGGTCTCCTAATTTTCCTTTCGAAAAGAAAGTACTTTTTTAATGTCATATGTTAAGTATCAGTATTGGTTTACAAGAAAAGACCTAAATCCCAATTCTAGTCTTATATTAGTCAAAAAGGCTCCCTAGTCCTATAAAACAAAGTCAGAATGCAATACTCACTTTCAGTCTAGAGTTGCTCCCTGCTTTACCTTCTATTCACCACATGGAGTTCTGAATAGGTTTTATTGCTTGAAACACATATATAGTAAAAATCAGGATTGTCTAACTCCAGCCTTCAAAAGCCAAGATCCTTGCACAATAGGCCTGATTTAATAAAGCTCTCCAAGGCTGGAGAAGATACACTTTAATCAATGAGCCTGGGTGATCCAGCAAACCTGGAATGGATTTCCTAAAAGTCATATGCTGTTTGTTAGCAAATGGTTTCAATCCTAGACCAGATCCATTTTAGGTTTGCTGGATTAGCCAGGTTCACTAATGAAGCTGAATCATCTCAAGCTTTGGAGAGCTTTAATAAATCAGGCCCAATAAGTATTTCTCTAACAGAAATAAATATAGTAAGATATAATATACAAAGTGTCTCAGAGCCTGAGAATCTGGGCCCGTATGTATCCTTCCATGGACTTGAGTTCTGGACACCCCCTAATATAAGAAAACTAGTGCTGTAAAGCAACCTTCATAGAAGAATTCTCTATGAGCTTCAGTTTGATGAAAATAGTGCACTCAATCTTTTCAAAAGAACTATGTCACTTGTAACACGTTTCATGGAGCAGCATTTGCTTCATCAGGAAACATATTCGCAAACTAAACCCCTACAGTATCCATCCATGGGTTTCAGAGTTACAGAAGGGATCAGGGCAGTGAGAAAAAGAGGTAAAAGAAATTAAGGACATGAGAATAAAGAAACCATGAAAACAAGACAGCGCTTCTCAATGTACATTGTAAACGTGTCGGCTGCATTAAAAACAAACAATGGAAGGTGTGAAGCCCGGCTTAGTGAGAGCAGAAAGAGTTCTAAGTTCCACTTTGTATTTCCTTTGTTGGTTGTGCACACACTGTGACATCACAATGTGTCATGTTATAGCCGTCTGAGTGTAGAAGCAGACACTGATATGTCTATAATGTTCCATATACAGACTGGTTGCTCCGTGAACTGGTTAGTGCAGTTTTCAGCCTGGTCAGTCCATCGATATTCAATTTCTCAATAAAGGGTAAAAGTACAGGACCATCTTTTTTTCTTGCTGTCCCTTGCTGACCTCAAGCTCAGAAAGTGCAATAAAATGTCCTCACTTCTTCACCATCATATAGACCTAAAGTGCCCTATTACTTTAGTGGTATTTCTCCCTATACAGGTGAATAGGCTTATTGGCACCCAGGGTGGGGAGTTTAGAAGATGGCTGTGGTTTGCCAGAGCAGCCATCAAGGGGCGATGGGCCAGTAACCTTAGTGGTGACTGGGCTTCTGTGGGACATCACCTGGTCTCTCTCTTCCAGGGATGATCAGCACCAAATGGTTTTAGTGTAGGGACAGCCAGCTAGCAAGTACAGGACAAGCTGGATCTCAGTAAAAAGAGAGAGGCAAACAGAACGAGGTCCAAGCTGGATGCAAGGAAGAATGAAGGTCCAGATTGTTTAGGGTCAGGGCAGGCGGAAAACAGGTAACAGATGTGAGGTCAAGCTGCAGTTAATGCCCAAAAAGTCTATAAAGCAGAATGATAAGGTATCAGGTAGCACAGGTAGGTCATTACTTGATCTCCTTGATTTTTTCTGCTGCACATCTCTGTGCAACAGCCTAAGGGAGCGCTGCAGGCAAAGAGAGGAACGCACGAGCAGAACAGTAAAAGAACCCTAATGGTTTATCCTTCCATGAGACTTCGTTTCAGTTGTGGCTACGTTCACTTGCAGGAATTCTGTGTAGACTCCAACGTAGCCACCGCAACTCGCACCCCACACCCCACCATCCAATGACTGGAGATTAAGGTGGGAACGGAGAGGGTAGCAGAATGTATTTGCATGAAGAAAGGGGACACAAAAACATCAGTGCATGGAAACAGTAGGGGAACCCAGCACCATGAATGGATCTGCCGGTCAGTGGCCCCACATGTTAGGAAGTCACCTGGACAGCAGATTTAGATGAGTAATACGTTTTTCTCCAGAGATGGGCTATAATCTTCCAGTGTGTGGATATCTTTAATCTTCAGAATTCCAATTCAAAATGTTTGAGATTTTCTTGTTGCCTTAAAGAAGACACATGGAATGTGTCCTAGT
Organism: Pyxicephalus adspersus; assembly: GCF_032062135.1. Lineage (NCBI taxonomy): Eukaryota > Metazoa > Chordata > Amphibia > Anura > Pyxicephalidae > Pyxicephalus > Pyxicephalus adspersus. Next base: position 133,874,249 of record NC_092862.1, read on the forward strand.
CTTACATCATTTAATTATATTTGGATTGGCTGTTTAATATAGATGACGATCGCTCAAACTAACACATACAGCAATCGATGAGTGTTTGATTTTTGTCTTAATTTTATTAGTTTGAAACTTAGGTAAAGGGAAACTGATTTTTTTATTATCGCTTGATTGATCTCTCAATACTGAAAATTTGATAGAAAGGAAATCAATTGTGAGGTCTGAAAAAACTGTCAGGTACTTGTACGATCAATGGAAGTTTCTTGACCGAACCAATCAAGGTCCCTTTGATTCTGCACTTGATTTTAATCAATTTCAGAAATCAATTTAGGGTAAACTTGAAAGAATAATTGAATGGTCTGCTTGATCAAACAGAAGTTTGACCCATGTATGGCCAGCTTTGGGCTCACAAATGTTTTATTACGTACAGTAGATCCTTTTAAAGGCTTGGTAAGATAAACATCATAAAAGATCCACATCCTGCTGTAAAACTTTTGTTCCATACTTCTTCCTTCATTGTCACCACGTCATGCCTCTGGGATTCTCTGCTTCTCAATTCTGGAACTCCTTCCTCATGCCATCAGTTATTCATAATCCTTCCAGTCTTTATACTGAGCCAGGGAGTTGTGATGTTTTAGGAAGCTATGTACAAAGTCATGGTCTGCATTGCATAGAAAAGCATGGAGGCCCATTAATAACATCATTAGCTGTAATGTATTGACATATTTGGCACGATGTGTACATATATGGCAAATTTTTGTGCATCCAGAAAGAGTTAAAAAATACAACCTGCAGCAAAGAGCACTGTCCACACCTTTTCCCACCTTCTTCCTCCTCTTCAGTGCCTCCTCTTTCCCCGACTTTAAGTATAATTGGTGGATTGGCATCAATGCAACTTTTCAATTCAAATAATTGGCTGGAGGAAACTGGAAGGTCGAAGAGATTCCATAACCATAGCCAGCAGTGTAACTCAGGGAGGAGGGAGAGAAAATATTAAGTTCGATCTCTTGCCGAATCGGGCCTTTCTCGCTTACCGAAAATGTAAGCGAGAACGGCCTCCTGATTCGCCGAGAGGTCGAGCTCTTGCCGAATGCAGACCTGGAAATCCCCTGCGATCCCCGGGCACTAGAGGTTAATTAATCTCTGGTGCCCCGGGGATCGCACACTCTTCTCAATGAATGCAGCCACAGAAGATACCCAGCACAGGAGAACCTCCTGACATTGTAATATAAGTATCTCTTACAAATAATACATTTGTTACAGATACAAATGTATAATTTGTAAGAGATACGTATTTGTAATAGTGTGCGATTCCCGGGGCACTAGAGGTTAATTATCTTCTAGTGCCCAGTAAACCGCGCGAACAGGAGGATTTCCAGGGCGCCATCATGCAGCCCTGGAAATCCTCTCCGATCCCCGGGCACTAGAGGTTAATTAACCTCTAGTGCCCGGGGACCGCGCGAACAGGAGGATTTCCAGGGCGCCATCATGCAGCCCTGGAAATCCTCTCCGATCCCCGGGCACTAGAGGTTAATTAACCTCTAGTGCCCCAAAGATCGCAAACAGGAGGATTCCCATGGCTGAATGCAGCTCTGGGAATCCTCCTGTTTAAATTTCCTCTTCCGATGGTTTTGCAAAATCTGTTTGACGAAATTTCGCGGAACCATTGGAAGTTTGAGGAAATTAATTACTTTGATGTCCCCTACTACTTCAGATAATTAGCAGGCTGAATATAGGTAATTGCCGGTGGCCTGGAGGGTCAAAAATGTGAACTCTAAGCCGGGAGTTCCTGAGGCCAACCTATAACCTGTACAGGTAGCATCTTTCTCCCAACCACTCTGTTATGTCTTTCAACATGAATCTATTGTCCACAACAAATCTACCAACTAAAGATGAGCAAAGTTCCCCAGATTTAAATATGGTAACCAAATTCATTGAGGGAATGGGCCCTCAAAAAATGTGTTCCTTCCATAAATCAAAGTTATAGACCATAAAATGTGCTTTTTAAACCTGATGGAAAGTAGGCTTGTATTGGAATTTCTCATATAACCCTCCAAATACTTTCATGTACAATAGTTTTTCAGGGTTATTGGTACTATCCCTTAATATATATCTATATTTACATTTTCATTCTTATTCTGACTTGGAAAAACATGTTATATAGTATTACAACAATGTAAATACACAAATCCTTCAAAAACATACACAGAAAATGCCCAAAGGCTATACATAGAGTTATTCTAAAAGCAGAACTAAAGTTCCACTATTAAACAGAAATTTATATGGCAGGGCATTATTGCAGTAAGGGACCGCCAATGTCCCCTCTGAAATAAGCATTCTTACCTGCTTGATCCCTCCATAGAACTGTCTGAATAACGGTCTTTCTCTGGGCATGGAGAGTGGATGGTCGGAAAAAGTGGCCTCCCCGCTTTCATGTTCATACCAGACTCCATGGCTTTCCCCATCAATGGGGGGACCATAGTTGAGGGACTAGTCCTACTCCCCACAATCTGTTCCATAACTTGGTTGTTGGAGTTTGAAGAGGGCTATCAGAAAAAAAAAATAATGCAGCCAACACATCAAAAACCGTAAATTGCAATTTATTACACTGATGTTGAGCTTGTTCAGTTATTCTTTCAAACAAATAATGGGTATTGTGGTTATACCAAACAATCATCTTGTACTTTTTGTATAACAATATGTATAAAAACTGCAGACACTCTTTAAACGGTGTAAAAATAACAAACTCTGAATGATGATGTAGATTATTTTTATAATTTTATTCTATTTTTAACCACCTGTGGCAAAAGACATTGCCTGCATAATAAACCCAGTCTCCCATAAACATATTCAGACGTTTCTCAGACACTTTGACATTGACACAGACCTGGCAGAATCCGAGGGGAGCGTCACAGAAACCTGCCTCTGTGAGTTTATTTACTAAGGAAGATGGTTTTACTAGTGGAGGATAATGGCAGCATTCATTGGAGCGCAGTCAGTGGGCTGCGTGATGGAGGAGCTTTGTGTGTGCTACTATGAGTACAGGATATGGGTCGGAGTGGCTCCATTCTGTATACTCACATTCAGGGCAATGCTGACATTCATCTCTAGCAAGTGCTCATTTATGTTGTCTTAAAATGATTAGCTCAGATTAGTTATACTTGCAGCTCTAAATAAAACCATTCATGTAGGTTTTATTTTTACAAATGTAATGTTACAATTACCCAAATTCTTCCTGGTATTACTCATTTTCAGTGAAAGTGCAAGAGGAGGAATCGCTACAAGGAGCCAGTTAGTTCATGTGCTGCAGAGGCATGAGGATTTAAGGTACAGCGCTGCGTAATATGTTGGCGCTATATAAATCCTGTTTATTAATAATAATAATAATGAGGAGTAAGCAGATTGCTAGATGATCACATCTCTATGCTGCTTATCTGCTAGGGCAGTGTTCACCAACCTTTCGGACCCCACGGACCACTAAACTCATAATTTTAAATCCCGGGGACCATTATTATGAATTTTTATAAAAAGATAAATACATTTGTAAAACAATGATCTTCCTAATGGTGCTGACATGGACTGTGAAGGCTCTGATTGATTGATCAGCTCACGGTTAGGTGAAGTATTACTATTGCTATTATCATTAGTTGTATTATCTTTGGTATTACTAAAGAAATGCAAAATATTTGTTTGCTTTTTCTCACTCATTATGGGTTTATTTCATTCCAATCTAAGACCAAACAAGAAATGATAATTATCAAAGTCAAACTATTTGATCCCATGAAATATAACAGTTAAAGAAAATACACAGTTAAGGTCATACTTACCTAAAAGAGCATCTGAGAAATAAACAAATAAATTAAAACAATCGGATGGGAATCGCTATTGTGTTTCTCAGGTCAGTTTAAGTGACACCAAGGATCTTTTTGGCTATCTGTAAGCATGAGATTCTTCCCAATGACCACCACACTAATATATTGTGAGCTGGGGACATAGTAATTATAGAAGGGGTTCCCTAAGACCTAAACCTATTTTACCTGGTAAAAAGGCTGAGGCTGGGCTATGGGGTGGGTCCAGGACAACCAGAATTCTAAAAAAGTTGGTCAAATAATGCTGGACAGAACATCCATCAGAAAAATAAAACAATCTGTGGATTGAAGGTTTTATTCAATGTTGTTCTTTAACATCACATATGAACTGACTGCTGTGTCATACTTTCATACATGTCTTTTATAGAAACTTTTTTTTATTAGTTGCTGTGTTGTACTGCCAGGCAAAATGCACAGCAATTGTGTAATAATATATAACTACACCCATGTACAAAATATATAAATAAAGTTCAAAACAATAAACTCCAGAAATCTGCTGAAGGCTGGACTATAGTTGATAAATGTAAACTATAAACCAGGGTTGTTACTTCTGTAGCCCTGCCATGCTGCAGAATCAGATCAGTGACCTATTTTGTTCTGCTGTATGTGGACCAAGACCTAACCCAAGCCTGTTGTTGGACAATGAAGAAGAATCACCACTCTGCTGCCAGAATTACTCTGCTCAGTCTGCTTTTGTCTGATGACATTACAGCACAATTTAAATCACCCCATTTTTAAAAGTGGTGATCAGCTGACATGATCATCACTTTAATGAATGATCGCCTCATGTTGATCACTACTCTGTACTGGCTGTAGTAGTACTGCCGCCATATTGGTAGTGGTAATTGGCATGATTCCAACTTTCAGTTGGCCAACAAAACATTTACTACATTGAAAGTAAAGAACACCATATTTGCTATTGCTATTTGCTAATTTTTACAAGAACTAATCATGCCGGTAACATAAGTGTATGGCTTTTGATTGCCACTTTAAAAAATGGCAATGGAGGAGCTCAGCTATGAGGAGAGATTAGCTGAACTGAATTTATACTCCCTTGAGAAGAGACGTATAAGGGGGATATGATCACCCTGTATAAATATATAAATGGTCCATATAGAGAACTCTCTTCCCCATTATTCACTTTGAGATCATTACTAAGAACAAGAGGGCACTCTTTGCGTCTGGAGGAAAAGAAATTTAAGCTCCGGATAAGGAAGGGATTCTTTACTGTAAGGTGTTAAAATGTGGAATCGGCTCCCCGAGGAAGTAGTTTCAGCAACTACTATAGATTAAGAAAAAGCTGGATGTTTTTTTAGAAATACAGAATATAACTGGGTATTAAGGCTTTAAAGTAAAGATAACAGTGACTGTTGACCCAGGGAACATTCCATGCCTCATGGAATCAGGAAGGTTTTTTTCCCCTGTTGGATCAAATTTTACCAGTTTTTTTTTGCCTTGCTCTGGACCAACTATGTCTTATAGGGTTTTATATCTGGGATATGTTTATTTCCCTAGTGGTTGAGCTTGATGGACTTATGTCTTTTTTCAACCTAACCTACTATGTAACTATGCAATGGCTGCTTGATAAAGTGGAGATCAGTTAGGACATTCAGGTAGATGAATCTTATGATTGACAGATTATTGACAGTACAGTGATTAATTATTGATCACTACTGTAAAAGTTTATTACCCTTTCTAATAACTGTATTATCTAATCCCCACTTCTTCATGAATAATCCTCCAGACATGAGCACCCAGACTGGACACAGTTAGAAGGAAGAAATACAAGCCTGACTCGCCAGCAAGTTTTGCGTAGAAACAATAGTTGGAGAAGTGTTCAGGAAAATCCTGTTTAAGGGTAGAGATATTTAGATTAAGGTAAAACAAGTTTACAAGGTAACCTGGCAGGTTAGTGATCATCTGATGTCATGTTGCAATGAATTCCTGACATGTGAATCAAAGTAGGAGGGAGGTATGCAGAAAATGTTTTTTAGAAGAATGAAAGTATATCTGCATGCCTTTTAGATGTGTGAAATGATTAGATATCTTTTGGGTTTCTATTGCTTTCTGTGTCCTTTGGAGCAATAGTGTGTTGGTGTTGGTGGCAATTGTGTTTGATGACCATTGCAAAGTTGTATTGGTGCCATTACAAAATGATGACAAATAAAACATTTGACAGTTGTCACAAGAGCCAGTGGCAACATCTGTTCTTGTGGCTAAAAGAAGGAATTTCACATACAGTTGGCATTCAAAAATCTGGCAACCTTCCTGACCTGAGAAGTGCCTAGTTTTCGAAAATTCTGGATTTTTGAAAGTTATACTTACTTCCACACACAGGCCAGCCTTCCTCTCGCAGCACCCGCGGACATCTGACACAGTTCCAGGGAGCAGGCAGCAGGAAGGTCTCATCGTGTATTTAGTGTAGCAAGCAAAACCTAACAGCTGTTTTTGCAGAACAGCGCCAGCAAAACATCAGTGGCCGAACAGTGTACTACAGTCCCTGTACTGAAAATGCGATCCGAAATTCATGCTTCAGTGCTTCCTTCGGAAAACTAAAGGAACCGGATTATCTATTGTCAACTGTATTTCCAATTATGTCTCTGCAACACAAAATTAGGAGAAACCTCCCAGGGCACAGAATGAGTGATCCTAACCTAAACTTCTGCAATGCAAAGGTTAAAAAAAATGCAAAGGTTACATGCCTGGGATACCAGTAAAAAGCATTTTCCTTCGCTCCCCAGGCAAACGTCACTCTCGTTTTTTCCTCCAACATTCTGGGTTGCAGGGGGCCCTTGCTATTCACATTTACAATACTGCATTGTGGAAATGTTATCAGGCATGCCATCAAGGAATAGACCACTGGGGATCAGTCACATAGGAGGAGGAAGACTACAGAAGCAAGGGGTATAGAAAATAAAATTGTTTTTTATCGGTACCCTGGATAAAAGATACGAATCAGCTTTTGCATTGTAAGTACCCCACTGCAAGGAAAAATTGTCACTTACCACAAAATTTAACTTTACCTCTTCTCTAGTCTTTACAAAACTAACAAGGATTAAACACACATTTCTGTAATGTAAAAGTAGTGCAAACTTATTTTGTCAATATTACTTTTTTATTATTTTTTTCATGCTTTTATATGAATGTTTATGCCTACTGTACTCTACATAAACTTTGTTGTTAGATACAGTGAAAGCACAGCAGATGTGACTTTCTTTCAACCACAATCTTTCATAAAGTCTTCAGATGAGCTGTAAGACATGATTCACTGCCGAGTCATTGCTCTGACCTATTTATTTGTATGTATAAATGTTATCTTCACAGTTCAACCTAAGTACTGCTCTCCCACAAAAAGGGGTGTTCCGTGCATGCTTGCAAAAACCATCTAGCGGAAACTTTTTGGGAGTGAATATAAAGTTGAAAGTTAAATAGTTGAACTATTTAGCCTGGTGGGCAGCTTACTCCAAAGGTACAGATGTCCTATTAATGCAAAGTATAGGAAATTGTTCATATTTTCCTCCAGCCGGCAGTTAGAACTCTTGGCTTCTTTCTTACATTTTTTCAGTTTTCATTTGTTACTTTGTTATAGAAAAAAACTTGTTATAGAGATTTATTCAATATTTAATAAATATAGATAGAGTTATACAGTAAAAGAAATATAGACAAGTCACTTAGTAAAGTGATTTATTCCCTTAAAAATGCATAACGTACTTAGCTTAGTAAATGAGATGAAGTTCTGTTGACTTCAGCCATCCAATCATGTGCAAGTTTTTTTTTTTGTTTTTTTTTATTTCTTTGCATGTAATTGGGTATTATTTGCACACTTGCAAGGTGATAATTCATCCTGGTAGGTGAACAGCTTACAACTCTATAGTAAATTAGTGTTGGCATCTCAGAAATGTATGCACACAGATAGGGGTTGATGAAATCAAGAGGAGAGGCAAACAAATAAAAGAGAAAGTGCATAAAGAAAGTGAGAATTTCCTAATTGAAATGCTAAAAAAGTTAACTTGATTACATGGAGGTTGGACAGGGCCACTATGTATCAAAGAAGGGGTCTAAAGAAAGTCTTTTTATGCTATGAGGGGGGTTGGAAGTGTCACCTAGCTGCTTGTAGAGACAGATTTGGGAGAAGAAGAACTTTCTCGGGAGGAAGAAGCCAATGATGGGGAAATAGCAATTTATCAGACCTCCCAACCACAGGCTTCAAAGGGCAGGGCTTTTTTTTGTATTATTTGTTTACAAGTAGCTTCTCAAATCTATCTGTGTTGAGGAAGTTGGTGTTTGAAAATGAAGCAGAGCTTCTGAGGGCTACTTTCAGAGATTTGGATAAAGATTTATTGGTTCTGCCTACTGTTGCTTAAGGTTCTGAGATGAGGAAAAACCCTACCAAGATGGCGGCCTCCATATGGAGACACAGTGCATAACAAGGTATGTTAAGGTAATAATGAGGAAAAGATTAACACAAGGAAATCAGAAACAATAATAATTATACATCCTTTCATTTTGCCTAACCATAAACCTGATATATATATATATATATATATATATATTTGTACATAATATATATATATATATATATATATATATATTTATATATAAACACAAACGAGTTGGGATCACCCCTGGTTCTGTTTGGGCCCTTAGCTCTGCATCAATAAATTTGAAGAGCTGTAGAATTCTTTATGGAGGGCTAACAATCATTTTAGTAAAAGACTACAGAAGGGGGTTCTTGCTGTATTTAAGGAGTACAGAAGGACAAAGCTTTTCAGTATGTTTGGGGTATGATTTGAGCTTGAACTTTTATTTTAGCTGCATTTTGCGTGAGAAAGAACTGTTGATCAGTTATTAGATTATTTACACTAAGATGCTCCCATTCACAAAGCCACAGCGAAAAAGAAAACTATAGCTTCCCAAAGAAACAGCAGGAGTCCTTATTTATCTGAACTCTGTGTCTTCACAGTGCTGACATTGAATATAGCCTGTCGTTTGAAAATGTCTCCATAGGTTGCAGTGGAGCAACAATAACATTGGAGAAAACAGGACTGGTATGCAGGTGAGTGATGCCGTTGTGTGGTTTTATCATTTCAGACCCCTGGTGAGATGCGGCATTCTGCCATGGACTTAATTGCAGTTCCAACCTTTCCCATTCAAGTAAATATTAGAGTTTGGGATTATATTTTTCAATTGGCTTTGGCCACAGGTGTGCCAAATTAGATTATTTTATTATTATTATTATTATTATTATTAATAAACGGGATTTACATAGCACCAACATATTACACAGTGCTGTACAAATATTAGGGGTTGCAAATGACAGATGAATACAGACAGTGACACAGGAGGAGGAGGGGACCCTTGCCCAGAAGAGCTTACAATCTAGTAGGTGGAGGAAGTATCACACAGGAAGAGGGGGGATGAGGATTAGTGGGTGAGTATGGAGGGTTTAGGAGACAGAAGAAGATGGGTAGGGAAGTTTGAAAAGTTGGGTTTGAGAGCTCTTTTATTAGAGCAGAAAGTAGGAGCAAGCCGAATAGGAAAGGCAGACCATTCCAGAGTCGGGGCAGCTCTAGAAAAGTCTTGGAGCTGTGCATGTGAGGAGGTTATGAGTGAGGAAGTCATTAGTAGGTCATCGGAGGAGTGAAGAGAGCGGCTTGGGAGTATTTTTCTACCAGTACAGAAAGGTAAGTGGGACAAGAACTCTGAAGGCAAAGCACAGGAGCTTGAATTTGATTCTAAGGTGAAAAGGAAGCCAATGAAGAGAACTGCAAAGAGAAGCAGCAGAAGAGGAGCCATGGGAAAGATGGATGAGTCTGGCTGCATCATTCATAATAGATTGTAGAGGGGAGAGACGGGTTAGTGGAACACCAGAGACAAGGAGGTTACAGTAGTCCAGACGAGAGATGATAAGAGCGTGTACAAAGGGTGTGTGGTGGTCTCTGCAGACAGGTAGGGGTGGATACTTGGAGATGTTGTGCAGGTGAGATTGCCACATGGTTCTAAAAGAGACATGTTGTTTTTGCCATGTGAATGTTATCTGTGGGTTTGTGCCCCAGCCACGTGCAAATCTGGTGAACAATGCCCATCCCTCCCTTACCTTCACCAATTGCTGCCATCTTCTGGGCTGTGGTTCTAACACATGTCCACTAATGTCCTTTGGACTTAAATGGGACTTTGCTTTTGTTATAAAAGTACATCCTGAAGTCATTCAAGTGCAGGTTGGCCATATATATCCTATAGGCTTCCCTGTTTAGTAAATATATGTACAAATGCTAGATTTTCGACAGAACTGTCATGCCTGATCACCAAACAACCAACAGGAACAGCCGCTGTTGTTTGCTATGGGGGGGGATGCGTCCTGCTTGCTCTCCATAGAACAGAAAAGCACTTCTTAAACAGCGCTCATTTATTCTATTGTTGCTAGAAAAACATTACCAATGATCATTTCTGGAGACAATTAGTGAATGTGTTCTAGGCTTCAGTCGCCAATCACTAGATCCCTCAAACCAATACCAATATTTTAAAACTAATTATTTTTCAAAGCTGTAGGAAAGTGGTAACTCTAACTCAATCCCTTTTTTATACATATGAAACAATTTACATTAACCTAGTGATGCATATTGTATGAGATAGCACAAAAAGAAGATGCTGTGTTGCTTAGACAGGTACTCTTGTGCTCTGGCCGGTAATCACATTTTGTTCTCTTGGTCTCATATTAAGACCTTGATGTGATTTTCCAGATGCTTTCACTAATTCACTGATAATCTAGTGTTCTGTTTCACAATTCCCTTTCCAGCCTGACTAGTTTAACACAACCATTTATCCCATGCAGCTAATAAAAGGATTTTGTTGGAACATGCTCATTAAATGGGAGTAGGGGGGATTACTTAAAATGTTACAGTGTTACAAAGTTATAAAGATGACACAAGAGGCTGTGAAATACCTTGTGAATTTATAATTACAGAAATGGTCGGGAGGAAGGAGGGTGTTGACTTTTGTAAACCTAACTTCAGTTTAACACTTATTTATTATTCTCACTGTAGTCATCCAGAACAGAGGATGAGATGAACTATGATGGCACAGAGAATGGAGATGTCTGGGCACCTAAGCTATCACAGCATATGGAGTGTGAAAGGAACCAGGTAACAATGCGGAACATTCTCTTCTGCATAATGATTGGAATCTTTTCTTTGTTTTATTTTGAGATGCATTTGGGATTGAAAGATAACAGAGTTTACAGCTTAAATTCCAGTACATACCTTTACAGATGGAAAGCCGTCAATCCCTCTAGTTCGGTCAGTCCTGCGTCGTCCCATCTTCCTTTTTCTTTATGGTGCAGACTGGGTGCCAGGCACCACTATCAGTTCTTGCCCCACTTACTATTCTGACCTGATAAAAATACCCCCCAACCGCTCTCTTCACTCCACCAATGATCTACTACTGACTTCCTCACTCATAACCTCATTACACGCATGGCTCCAAGACTTTTCTAGAGCTGTCCCGACTCTTTGGAATGGTCTTTCCCGTCCCATTCGGCTTGCTCCTACAGCGTATAGAAACAATTGGTGATATGAATGGAAATACCAAGGAACGAGATTCTAAAGAAGATGGTCAGTATGGACCACAATGTGATAATGGGGACTATGCTTACTATCATATCCCTGAGGAAGCCAATTCGTGGCGAAAGGCGTTGGATTCATTACATGGTCTTCTTCATCACCCTTTTTTGTATTCCTTGAATATACGTATGTACATTGTTACCTATATACTGTGAAGTGTCAAACAGTTATGGGGTATAGATCTGTCTGAACTTGTTTACTTTACTAAATGTGTTTAAATACAACAATTTTGTTTCTCAAAACTATCTGCCAGCCCAAAACCTCTTTCTTTCCCTCCTTTGATTTGAATGTTCAGTTTAGACTAATCAAAGAGGTGGCTCAACCTTCATTGTAAAACTCTAGTAAGGGGAACACACCTCTTCTCATCTTTTCTAATGGAGACTATTGCTGATTGAAAAATAGCTCTAAAGTTGCTGTCCTCATCTGCTCTCACCTGATAGCTGGGTCCTATGTGCTGCAATAATCAGATGTTCTTGTCTTTTCTGTTCCTGAAGAAGCGGTAAATTCTGCGAAACGTGTCGAACCAACAGGGTTACCTTTTTGTCTAGGCAACCCGGACAGGAATTTTTGATAATGTTTGCTTCACATTTTTAACGTTTTAATAATGATGTTAAATAATTTTTGGTTTTGACTTACACTTTTGCAATTTACAATTATTGGCCTTAAAAGTCCCAGCTGCAGAGGTAATTTCTCAAATTTTGTGCTTCAGCTATATATATCGTGTTTAATAATAATGATAATAATATTATGTGATATATGTATACCAGGAGGTTGCAAGTTTCCCATTCAGTCTTTACTGAAAGGGCGAAGGGCCTTGTCGAAAAAAAAAAAAAATTGAACTTAAAAAAACTTTTTTATTAAATCAAAGGGTTAGCCATGTTTTATTTAAAAAATGTAGTGATAGATCCGCTTTAAAGCAGACTTTTGCTTTTGCTGCAATCTTCATCTTCTATCAGGAGCTACTGCCTGATATATTTTCTAAACCTTTAACTTTTTCTTATGTATCGAAAATTAAAACTTTATTTGTTAGGTATAAATAGCATGTGGGAATCTGGGAGGGAGTGTGCCAGATCAGTTTATTGGGTTTAGCAGTCTCCATTAAGCTATACAGTCATATTGGAAAGCTTTGCACAACTGCTAGGGCGGCAATCTGGAGCCAAGGCTTTGCAAATGGAAGTTGTTAGTTCAGTGTGCATATATAGCATATATTTATTTCATTGCTTCATTTGTGTCCTAGGTAATACGATGTATTGTGTAACATTTCCTGTTTGTTAATTAAGATAATTTATAACTTCCATTATGTAAATTACAGTACAGAATCCCCAATGCCATCAGTCATTTGATTAGGGTGTTCTTGGTTTACTTCCTTTTATATGTATTGTAAGTAGACAAAAAACTGCAAATTCCAGTTTTACCAGTCTGGATAAGATCTTTTATTATTCATGCAGTCTTAAGGACTGTACAAAAATCATTTTTTATTGAATATGGTTTGTATTGAATAAGGTTAAATAGACATAGGGCAGTATTATAAACAGGAAAAAAAAAACACCTGACTGGCACTGGGATCCTGCATTACCCATGTGCCCTGAATAGCACTCCTATACCTGCAAATACTCAACAACTAGGAGGTGAATGTGAACTGGGGGTCTTTCTTCTTGGTGAAAGTGGGCAGATCAGTGATCACATTGCCCATACAGAATATAACCCAAATGAGTCATACTGTGGTTTGGAGTGAATTTTAAACACATATTTTGGAGCAAAGTAAGGGGATTTTTTTATCTGATGCCCTTTTAAGGGACCTATTGTATCTGTGTCCCATTCCATGTCTTGGTGCACAGAGTGAAAAAACAGAGCTCAGGGCCAAAGTAAATCATAGCTAGTGGCCCTATGATCCAGATGGGCAATGCAGCAGGAGGTAGCAAACCATTGGAAATGATTTGTGTTCACTGAAAGCTCAATTAGGTGTTTTTAGTTTAGAGTTTTTGTTTTAATGTATGTATTAGTGTTTAGGCAAAGTGTGTTAGTGTTTTTGGGCTGGTGTGCACTCGAGGGGTTACATGTCCCTGAGAATGGGGAAAACAGGGGCTTCAGAAATGGTTGCAGAAATTGCTGACATTCTGTTTCGCTTTTTGTTTTACCCCAAAGGGATGAGACCCTATCTTCCTAGAGATGACACTTATTTCCACTTACCCCTCTGATCACTGCGTAGCATTGGGTTTCACCTAATATGGTTGACGTTTGAGCTGGAAAAGTGGTACAGCAACCAATAAAGGATTCCCTAAAAAAAGGGTCACAGATTTTGTTGGCTCCAATGGGCAGCCAACTTCTCATTCTTTTATGTATCCTCTGCTGGCTCTGCACATGGGGCTGTCACTTGTGTGGTCTCATTAGTAGAAGATGAGGTACCGGTTGACCATTAGACATTCTCTATTCTGGGTGCCTCATTACCAACAGCGCTTTCCTCTATACAATATGAACAACATTATCATGATTGTAGCATACCTAACTATCCCGTGTCAGAGTTATAATGGTAATGTTTTGAGTATTTTTTATGTACACATATCTGTCCTAATAAATAAAAAAAAATTTACCTAAGTTTTTTTAATGATAAATCTTTTTCTCTGTCGTTAGGTGAACGTTAGGGTTCACATAACTTCCACTGTAGTCTGTTGTTTCTCCCAAATACATTGGAGGAACTTGACAATGTGCTGAGCCACTAATTAATCGAATGGGGTATTTTAGAAATAAAGGTGTCATCTTCAGCAATCATTCCAGTACTAGTTCAAGTTCAAGAGATGATGGTTTAAACTTTTTATTTTACCTTTGGATAAAGTAGAAAAGTTTTCATTTTAGGTGGCACTATTTAGGAGATTTTCTGGTCATCCCTGTGACAGCAGGGGGGCTGTTTATAAAGAATTAGCAATCTGAGAAATTAGTGACATTTCTCCATTTTCCTTGATTTTTTTAATCACCACTTTTGCAATGCCAGATTTTAAGGGCATTTTTCCAATTGGTCATCAGAGATTAATCACCACACTGCAATTACCTCAATTGTTTATATGAAGCTCCTTTCATTGGAACGTACCAACTGATTGCCAGTTGTTCAAGACATCATTTTTTTTGTCAACTAAATGCCAATTCTAAAACTGGTGCAACAAAAAAAGTGAACAAGTGTACCACACAAAAAATTGCACCAGGTGCTTTGCATTGTCCCGTTCCTAAAGGGACTAGGGCCTCCGTGCCTTAATCCCCTGGGGTGCATGGCTCCTGACGGGACAAGCTTCTTAAGTCATGAGCCCACCCGACCCGAACCTTATCCTAGGCCGAGTGGCTCCACTGCCTTAGAGGATTGACTAGAGCCAAGCCCTTATCAGTTACTTTGAGCACAGGGCTTTCTTGAAGAGATACCCAAGCCATCATTGCTATTTGTAAAAGTGGAAAGCAGTGGTTTAAGACTCATTGTGGCCTTAATCCTAAATCATTCTCCACTTTGTGATATTTTAATTATCATTATCATTTTACAACAGTTAAAGTGGCAATTTTGTAAAAGTGCTGCAAATTGGTAATCCCTTTCTAATCGCATTTGCCATTTTTATAAATGCTAAAGACTGAAAAATGGTGTAAGTTTATTGTATGGAAGAGGAATCTTGAAGACTTCTCTCATTTCCTATTGTGTACACAGAACAGGGAGTAAAGCTAAATCTCCCCAATGGAACAAGATGATTTTTAATTATTCCCTTCTGTACAAACCTTGACCATGTATATTGAATTAAATAAATTGTGTCATCCAATTTGTATCATTTGTGTAACAATTGTCTTTATATCCCTTGTAGAATACGGATTTACACTGGAACACAGACAGCCCAGATTCTGACAGCCTGGATCCCGACATCCTGGACAGAGCAATATACTTCGATGTGCTTGATTTAGACCCTACCAGTTCCTCCCATAGAACTGTTCTTTTTCCAAAATGGCGCTTACCAGTGAAGATGGCCTTGTGGCTGTCGCTATTCATGTTCCTGTACACACTTCTCAGAGAAGTATTACACCCCTTTGTTACAAAGAGCAAAAATGAATTCTATAGAATTCCAATATTGGTCGTCAATAAAGTTTTGCCAGTTGTTGCCATCACTCTGTTAACAATGGCGTATTTGCCCGGCATATTTGCCACAATCATCCAGCTTCATCGAGGCACAAAATACAAGAGATTTCCGTTATGGCTGAACACATGGATGCTGAGACGTAAACAGTTCGGACTCCTGAGCTTCTTCTTTGGGGGAATGCATGCAATCTACAGTCTGTGCTATCCAATGAGGAGGTCTTACAGATACAAACTCCTAAACTGGTCATATGAACAGGTATGGAATGGAACATGCAAAGAAATAGTGTGATGTCGTCTTTAGGAATATTTATGGCACATTCACACAGGTATCAACTAAAAGAACTTGGAGGGCATTTTAATCTCCCAGAGTTCTCCAATGATATATTATTAAATATTTATTTATTATTATTTTAAATGCAAGCAACTTGATATCCCTTGGAATAAAGTTGTGTATAATAACCATGCTGTGTTTGCTCTTTAGGTGAAGCAGCAGAAAGAAAATAGCTGGATTGAGCACGATGTATGGAGGATGGAGATCTATGTGTGTCTGGGTATCGTAGCTCTCGCTATTTTAGCCATATTGGCTGTTGCGTCAATCCCATCCGTTGGCAATTCTTTATCATGGCGAGAGTATCAGTTTATACAGGTATGGTTCAATTATTTTTTCACCTATATCTATAGGGCCCACATATATTTCTATGAATAATTGGTAAAGCAATAGATATAGTTAGGCTATATGAGGTTGAAGGGCATTTACCTCCTCCTCATGCCAGGGTACCCCTGCCTTTGGGGAGATGCTACATGTAGCTTCTCTTCACAGCAGCTCCATAAAGAATGAATGGGGGTAGTAGTAAGTGGTAGAGTACTGCTCAATACCACCAGCTGTCTAATGTGCAGACCAGTGGTGGATGTAGCCAACAGTGAGCCCTTGTGCAGAATTTACATGGTGTATCCCTGTGATCCATGCCCATGCCCTGCCCCTATGCCCACCCACCCCACTACAAGAACTAACAATTAATCCTACCTGTCCAGGTATCTTTCTCAGGTGTCATAAAGCAGCAGCAAAGCATGGGAACACTTGTTTCTGTGCTTAGTTGTATTGCCTGGCCACTCGAGCTGTGCAGGAGATCCTTTTGCAAGTCTGACGTTTACAGAGGGGGCCATGTTGGCTGAAGAGAGCCTGGGGCCCTTGTGTGCTTCCATATATCAACCTTTGGTGCAGACGATGGTTATTTAGGAACCAGTGCTGCTGTGCAAGTGACAGCTAGGAGCTGCATCAAATTGTTTGACCCTACTGTAAATTTGAGCCTGGATTGGGTTTAAAAAAGTATTTTTAGTATGAGCTAATTGATGATCGGTCAGCTTTTTTGGATTTGAGCACTACTAGGGAGAAATATTGGGCTCTCCATAGTGTTCCTAAGCACTGGTGCTATGAATAGGACTTTGTGACATCCCCATCCATACATAAAAGATATATTGTATACTGCTTATATACTGTATACTAAAAAATAAATAAAAGAAAAATAATTATAGTTACCCTATAAAATAAACAAGTAATAGTAATTCTAAAAATGAAAATGTTTTTTATCTAACTGTCTAACTCAGGGTCAGCAAACTTTTTTGGCTACTAGCCATTTTAGGAGGTCAAGAAGTTACTCTAGGCCGGACTCTCTCTCAAACCCCGCAATGCATACGGAGGAGAGGGAATGTCCCCTTACCCCGGCGGCGAAAGTGTTAACACCAACCACGGTAAATAGGGAAGAGAGGCATAATAAGGAGGCTCAGGAGCCGCATGCAGCTCTGGAGCCACGGGTTGCCGACCCCTGCTGAGATTAGGCCGGATCGACTAGGGGGGGCATTAGGCCGGAACGGACTACTGGCTAGGCCCTATCTGGCCTAAAGGCCGGGGTTTGCTGACCCCTGGTCTAACTGATCCAATGGTTTCAGTACCTAATGAAGTACAGATAGACTGATGACATAAAGAATTGAGTAAGGGGCTGACAGCTGCGCTTGTAGCAATTTATAAATGTTAAAATTTAAAACATAAATTAAAAACATTTTTATAGCAGCCATGGAGGTGACCATCGGTTACTGTTTTTGGCCAGACATCTCTGGTCGGTGTTTTTCCAGAAGCTACAAGACTGAATCAGCATCACACACATGATCCCTGTATATTAATGGAGAGTTCTGGCTTTTATTATGTCATTTTCCAATGATGCAAACTGGGATAACACAGCGTACTATAGCCGGAAGGGTGCACTGCCATTTACTAATGTCATGGGTTGTTATTGCCATTTATTACTGACATTTATTAACAGTCTGTTTTTTCACAAATTGTAAGTATATTGCTCTGAATTTAATAAACAGACTGGAAAAAAAAACTAGAAAAGCAAAATGCACTTAGTAGTGTAACCGTGGAATAAAGAGCTCAGCACTTTATGACATCCCTTAGTGGTGCATGTAAATGACAAAATGCTGTTTTGCCCTGGGAGCATCACTAATGCTGGACCAAGCGAGAGGCCAGGGACGGTGCATGGAGAGGGTTAGAAAAACCAAATGGTCTAAGACAAACAAATGGTCTTTCACTTTAACCTCCCTAGCGGTCTAATTCCTTCCAAATTTCCATGCAAAAAGCAGTACGATTTTTTGCATGTAAATGTATTTTTCATTGTAGGGTGTAATTCTTAGGCATAACTCACTGATATTTATTACATTTAATAATAAACTTTAAATAGCAAAACAAAAATCTGTTAAAAAAAATATTTAAACATGTAATCTAACTGTATAGTAGCATATATAATATATATATAATGGAATTATATATAAATATATATTGTATGAATATTTCCTTGTATTGGAGTCAATACAGCTATTTTGTAATAAATCCAATACAAAATTATTTGAATTTCCCGCCGATCCTACCGCCCGCACCAATGCATGCACCACGGTTACCGGGAAACCTTGTAGATCTCGTCTCTGCACTTCGCGGCTGGGGATCGGAGGAGCAGGACGTGTCCCCAGGACCTGCGGAGACTAGCAGGCTACGCTAGGGGACGATGACGAAGCAACGTAAGTGGGGTTTTTTTAGTTAAAAGCTACCCCGATAGTGACTCAGGAATACAGTTTTTTGCAGGTAAAATCCACCCCCTAGAATACAGCTAGGGGGGTTATTAATTACAAATTATTTCTGGATCAATATAGGGTAAATGTAAAATTGCTCTGGTCCATAACAGGTATGAGTGGCCTATTTAGTTGCTATCGAATAGCAAATGACTTTGAAGAAATCCATTCCAGGTTTGCTGGATCACCCAGCTTCACTGATGAAAATGTATCCTTTCCAGCCTTGGGGAGCTTCAATAAATCAGTCCCAATATAATATTTGCTGAATAAATTTAAAGTTTAAAGCTGCACAGTAGGTAAGTGGCTTGGGGTTAAGGCACCATATCTTCTTTGCCTATAGGGTTCTGTAATGTAAATGACACCCTGATTTGTGCAATTTCATTATTTTAACAAAAATACTTTCCATAAGCTGCTGGATTTTTTTTAATGAATCAAGCCAAGAAAATCCACACAAAACTTTCCATGCAGAACTGTAAATAAGCCCAAAAGATTTGTAGTGCAGGTGCTCCACCTTACATAATAGGGGTGCCTTACATATCATTAATGATAAAAATACAAAGGATCCATATTACAATGCAGAGACACAGTCCTAGACACATGTTCATTTGGGGAAGAGGACAGAGCATTTCCCAGAATGTTAGTTACATCATCAGAACCTAGAAAATCAACATAGACGGAGCCAAAAAATTGTAAAGCCACTGAAATCCCTTTTGACAGTAGTTGGAATTGTTATACTAATCCGGTGAGTCAGCAGCTGCTGCAATTAAAACAATATGAAAAATTGGACGCAGTGAAGCTAGACAGTCAGAATGAGAAATGATTGTACATACAGGTCTGTATGCGTTCCTTGTACAGGCAATGGGTAATGTCAGGGAAGTTACTGATCACACACAAGGTGACACTGTCTATTTTGAGATGAATTACTCCAGGGGGCATGCAGCTACAGGGGTCAGTGAGGGAGTATTCTTAGAGTATTTTTATTGCTGGTGATGAATATATAAATAGCTGCATGACTATAGCCTGGCTGCAGGTTTACATTAACTTAGATTGTAAGCTCTTCTGGGCAGGGTCCTCTCCTCCTCCTGTGTCACTGTCTGTATCTGCCCATTATTTGCAACCCCTAATTAATGTACGCGCTGCATAATATGTTGGCGCTAAATAAATCCAGTTTATTATTATTATTATTATTATTATTAATAATAATAATAATAATAATAATAATAATAGTTTCAGTTCTTGTACCTTTGTTACCCCTTATGGACCAGAGAAACTATACCTTTTATCATTATTATTATTATTATTATTATTATTATTATATTAATAATATTATTATTATTATTAATAATAATAATATTAATAATAATAAACAGGATTTTATATAGCGCCAAAATATTACGCTTTCACCACAGACATATTTTTTTCAAAGGCAACTTTACTATTACATAGGACAACATGCATAAAGTACATGCTTTTTTGTAAGACAAACTGGGCTTTTCTTTGGCAATATTGCTTTGTAAAAAAATATTTTATCTTCTATGTAAAATATACACAAAAGGGGTCTTCTGGATTCTGGAGAATCATTACTGCCAACTTATGGACATGGAATTCTCTACCAGGGAATGTTTTGTTGAATGTCATATTTATTGCTTTATGAATATTATTAATTATTATTATTATTAAACACAATTTTTATAGCGCCAACATATTACGCAGCGCTGTACATTGAATAGACCCCTTTTGTGTATATTTTACATAGAAGGTAAAATATTTTATTCAATGGTTGGCAGCAATGATTCCCCAGCAGGGAATGTTTCATTGAATGTCATCTTCATTACTTTACAAATAAAATATAAAATATATATATAAAAAAAAAAATTTAAATGTTTAATGAAAAATTAGTTTTTCTACAAAATAAAAAGTATACATTTTGTTCTATAATTTGTCAGATTCTCAATATTAAAAAATAGGAATACTTTTTTTTAATTTTACACATTTTATTGCTGAGTATTACTGAAAAAATAAATTAAATTAAATATGTAAAATGTTAATGTATTGATAGTAAAAGCTAGAAAGAAAAAACGGGGCAAAAAATAGCTAAGAACAAAAGCAGAGGAAAGAATTAGTTTTAATTATAGTTAAATAAGGTTTAAGAAGGAGTTAAACAGGATATTTTATTTCAACATTTATTTCTTATTTACTTGAAATGTTTCCAGATTGTGTGAGGCCAAGGCCTAGAGTTCAGCCTCAATGTTAAAATTCCAGAATCCAGTCTCAGTCAGCTTCTAACAGCTTAGAAACACTTGCTGGTTGGAAGACATTGGAAGACTGGCAGCCTGCTAAGATATAGAAAGATTTCAGTAAAAGTAAATTAATGCACGATACTTATAGAAAGTGGACCTTAGCAGCAGGATACAAATTTTGTGCATATTTGTTACTAGAGGATGTTAAGGTACTCAATGGGCAGCACTAGCATTGGGTATTCATAGGCAGAACCAGAACAAGTTGAAGAAACCCAAATTCATGCCTCACTACTTATATATACAGGGGTGAATGAGCGCTAGTTACAAAAAGCTTTTACTACTTGTTTAAAACAAATATATAAGAATGTATAATCTAGACATAAATTTATTTAGGAAATAAATATTAAAATGGACCTAATACTCTTCACTGTATTTGTTTTTTTCTGTTGACCTCCACAGAGCAAGATGGGCTACGTGGCATTATTACTGTGCACAGCGCACACCTTGGTGTTTGCCTGGAATAAATGGGTAGATGTGAACCAGTTTATTTGGTGCACACCCCCCTCCTTCATGTTAGCGGTGGTCCTCCCTATCCTCGTCCTTCTTTGTAGAACCATCTTCCTTCTGCCTTGTTTCAGCAAGAAGATCCAGAAGATCAGATGTGGCTGGGAGGCTAATAAACCGATGGGCAAGAACTGTGTCCTTACTCATGTGTAATATATACCACAAATACAATATTTATAACTCTGTGTGTTTGTGCTTTATTGGAATTATTATGACCTAATAAAGTGGACCTGTCATTACATTTCACGTATATGAACTGGGCAGTAGGTTGGCTTACCAAATCACAGGGCTTTTTTTCTTGCCATTGTTCGCTCTTAAAGCCTAAACAGAAGTCAAATGGTCTCTGATTTTCAGGGCTTTGTAGATGTTACACAACTTTAGGTTGTTTTAATTTGGATGACACCTTCCTAAAAGACTTGGAACTATGCTAAAGAATTTTTGGAAGCAAGGCCTGCATCTGTACCTGTGATTGTTTTCATTTATTCAGGTCTATCTGTTGTATATCTAGTAGCAGTCTCATTCAACTGGACATGTTGAAACGCACGTTTCATAGCCTTTCCATATAGAGAACTGTTCCATATAGAGAAAACTTTTCCCAATTATTCACTTTAAGATCATTACAAAGAACAAGAGGGCACTCTTTGCATCTAGAGGAAAAGAAGTTTAAGCTCCAGATAAGGAAGGGATCCCTCACTGTAAGGTCTGTGAAAATGTGGAATCGGCTCCCTCAGGAAGTAGTTTCAGCAACTACTATAGATTGCTTTAAGAAAAAGCTGGATGATTTCTAGAAGCACAGAATATAACTGGGGATTACGTTTTTAAAGTAAAGATAACAGAGACTGTTGATCCTGGGAACATCCGATTGCCTCCTGGAATCAGGAAGGAATTGTTTTTCCCCTGTTGGAGCAAATAAATCTCGGCTTTTTTTTTTTGCCTTCCTCTGGACCAACTATGTCTTATAGAGTTTTATATCTGGGATATGTTTATTTCCTTAGTGGTTGAACTTGATGGATTTATGTCTTTTTTTCAACCTAACTTACTATGTAACTATGTTTTAAACTGCTTCATGAATTCTACCAGTGAATGACGAACCCCAGCATCCACACACCACAAAACACCCCAATCGAATCACCATGGAATATGACATTAGAGATGTTGGTTGTCCAAGACCAGGAGGTGTGGAATCTGTGTAATCACCCTGTTCTAGTAAAATAATCCCATTTCTGGTGTCAGGAAGTCTGCATAGATGCAAACTTTCCAATTACATGGCTAACAATGTGAATTGTTGTCAAAACATCTGCGTGGAGACATTAAAATACCATTATAGGTGGAAGACAGATGGTGTTAAAGGCCTCCACCCTTGTTCAGAGATGGTTGTTCTATTTTGAAGTACATGGCCTCTTTCACGCCACTTGCAAATCATTTGTCCCAAATATGCACCCTATTGTCCTGGAAAGAATCTCATGATTAGCAAAACATATGCTTTACCCATGCAGAATAATACAATAAGTTATCTTTAATTACTCCCTGCTCAGAGGTACATACATTACATTCACTCCCCTGCAGATCTGTTTATTTGCAGGAAGCACAGAAAATACCTGATAATTACAGGTATGGAGGAGCCATGTGAATCACTCAGCTATGTGACAGTGCTGGTGCTTGGTGATTGGTCCAGCACTGGTATGCGGGGCCTGGAAGGACGTCTTCAGCCTTGTGTAAGCATTAACTTCAAAACAAACCTAAAAAAACTGGGTTCTTTTCAAAAACTTGATTTGAATTTGTACAGGATTATTGTTGACAGATGTATATATCTTAACTTTTTTTTTTTAGATCCCTACATAAACCCAATAACATAGTTACTATTGTTACATCCCAGTGCTGCTGACCTCCCCTTTTTGTCTTCAAGCACTCCAGCAATGACCTGGCACCATGGATGTGTGATGTGCACTCATACCCATGTGACAGGGTGACAACACAGACAAGACAAATAGATCGTTGTCAGCCTGTAGCAGGAAGTGCCCTAACATTTTGAATGGAGTTTGAAACAGCAATCAATCATGATTGCCATTGATCGCTACTTTTATGACCTTCAACAGTGCCATTATTTCTGCTTTATAATTGTCTCAGATTTGTCAGTGTCAATTATCTTTCACTTTTCATGCATCAAGATCTAATTACCCTGACCAGCTAGAAATAATCTACAATATAATATATTTGTCTATCCAGCAGGACAGCAGTTTAGGAGAATGCTAAATTTGATGAGGAATTTGCTGTTCCTACCCAAACCATTGACCCATTTCCAGCATTACCAGCTTCTCAACCTGTCCTGAAGTTAATATATTACCGGTGTCAGTTACCGATGAACATAGATGATCTGCTCATTCATCAGTCTTCTGCATGGCCATGAGTAGCTGATTGAGAGCTGGAGACATGCCAGATGGTCCCATTAGAAAGGTACTAAGACTGTCAGAAGTCATTATCAGGACCAGTTTATAGGGGTGGTCGGGAGCAGAGATATTACTGCTTCCTAACTGCAGGCAATGGTGGGCTTCTGGATCACCTGTGTCTTGACATGGAGCAGGGGTGTCAAACTCAAATACACAGAGGGCCAAAATAAAAAACTTAGACCAAGTTGTAGGCCAAACTTGAAATTTATTGAAAAAAACAAAAATCTCAATAAGAAGAAACAGGAACACACGAGTATAGAATGCAATAATCAATCCACTGCAAATTACTGCACGCTCTTCTCAACTGTTCTTGTTTCTTCCTATTGAGATTAATTGTTTTACTTTGCCAGAGAATGCAATGTGAAACGAAATGAATTGCTGCATTCTCTGGCACAGTAAAACAATAAATATAACAAAAGCTCTATGATAATATCTGATAATAAAAATCCTGATAATTCGTGATTATTGAGTTTACCTGTCAGTATAAACGCCTTGGTGTCCACGCATAGGCTGCTGTTTAATAGACACCGAGTGATGCCGCTACTACAATTCCCGGCATCACTTGCGTCTATACCATGCGGGGCCACGCATAGGCAGAGAGGCCACTGGTCTAGAGACACGAGTGATGCCGGGAATTGTAGTAGCGGCATTGTACTCGCGTCTATAGAACAGCAGCTTAATTGGAATTGCAGCTGGCCCGCCGTTACTACAGATTGCAGTTCATATTTAGAATTCTTTTGGGGGCCAAAAAAATGGACGTGTCGGGCCAGAGTTTGACACCCCTGACATAGAGGATGAATGGGGGCTGTTGAGGACTGCCTGTCCATAATAAAAATTGTGTGTTGACTATATAGAGCAGCCTTTTTACCATAGGGGAACCCATGAAAAAACTTTTAGGTCTTAGGGAACCCCTGCTATAATTATTATATTGACAGCTCACAGCTTATTATTATGGTGGTCAGTGGGAAGAATATCATTCTTACAGATAGCCAAAAAAATCATTATTATCACCTAAACTAACCTGCGAGGCTCATTGCCCAAAGAAATCCTAGCAACCTCTGGAGGAACCCTAAGATTCCACAGAACCATGGTTGAGAAACTCTGATTTAGAGGCCTGTAGGCTGCCAGATGCCTAGAGCTATTTCAAAACCATTTGTGCCTGCCACCTTGACTGTATCACACAAAATGATTTTAAGACAATGGAAGGTTGTTAAACCGTATGTGGAGCAGCCATCACCCGGCCTGGACAAAGAGGGCTATGGGACGAGGCAATGTGTAAGTTGCTAAAAAATGAAGACAAGGCAAGGCAAAAAGTTAAATTTCATATAAACTTTACCACGTTAAAATAATTTTGAAAGTCAAATTTCAACTTTATTAAATCAAAAAAAAATGAAGAAAGAAAGAAAAGTCATTTTGTTTCTGGCATATAAACATATATTGTATGTAATATATTTAACATCATATAAGACACACTGACTTTGGTAGTATACAAGAGAAGAGAAATAGTAGGTCAGTCCCAAAAGTATAAAACTGAGAATCAGGACCTTATTACTAGACGTAGATAACCCTGAGTACGAATACAGTTAGACTCATGGTAACGTCTCATATCCTAATGCATTTCGCCATTCGGCTTCCTCAGGGGATCTGCGAGGAACGTTACGTATTTTTAGTTGGTGGGACAAATTCTTAGACAGGGATTGCAAAATGATATTTAAATGTGCGAAAGGTTTTTCACAAAAAAGAGGTTTCATTTAGCAGAATATCTTTGCAGAGTCTCGGCAGTCTCTTTTCCACACTATTTGTGTTTATTTGCCTGACTCTCCTTTTTTTCCTAATTTTTTGTATCTAACATTTGGGTTTGGCAAAACTATGAGTCTTTAAAAAAATAGGGAATAGCTAGGTTCTGTTCAGTACTTTGCTTTAACTTTATTAAATCTACAACTTTCATTAAAAATAATTCCTGATATTCCTATCTTAAAGGTCTTCATTTTAAGCACCTTTAATAGGATGACAAACTGACCCCGATTCCTGATTGTGTTCCTTTATTGTCACATTGGCTTCTGGTGGAGACTCCAAGCATCTGTTTTGGCACAAGAGAAGAAGCATGTGCAATATACAGATCCAAAGCAGCATGGCCTTACCAGGCAAACCACCTCAGACTAATCTGATTGTATGATTATATTTGTTAGGTAATTCAATATATGATTTATTCACAAATGTTTTGGATCAGGGTTGTGCTGTGGACATGACCTATCTTGATTTTCCTTTATTTGATTTTCCACATTTCGGATTGGTTTCCACATAACATAAAAATGTTGCACAAGCCAGGAATTAACCTTTAGTTGATTCAGCGTATATTCAGCTGGGTAAAGAATAGATGTGTGAGAATGTGGCTATAAATGGGATTCTTTTGTAAGAGACAAGATTGCTAAGGGTGTACCCACAAGGCTCTGTTCTAGATCCTGTTCTTTTTAAGTGATAGAACAAATGTTGGGCAAGCAAGGTTTTCATTTAGCTGATTTCACAAGATTTGCACTGTGGTTGATATTCGTTCAACATTTATAATGCAAAATATAATACATCCCAATGAAAAATATAATACATCCTTATGCAAAATATTAAATTTTGGGAAAAATAATCCTCTTATAGAGAACACCACTTGGGGTATGAAGTTGGTAAGATCTTCAGATGGAAATGTTTTCAGATGTTTACCAAATGATCAAATAGTGTGATTTCTCTTCGCCTATGTAGATCCCTAGTAAGATTTAATTTAGATAATTGTCCAATTCTGTAGATCTTACAAGCTGATATTGATAAGATAAAACGAGTACACAGACGAGTAACACAAATGATGAAAGCTTTGATATATAAAACATATCAGGAGAGACTAAAGAAATGTAAAATGTACAGTACTGTATTGAGTAAAGGGGATGAATGAAACCTTTACAGTAAATACATTAAAGGTGACCTATACTGAGAGTTTATGTAAACTGCACTCATTCCAATGAAATCTAATTGCCTGGATGTAACTAGAAAGGTAAAATAGTAAGGGCAGGGTCAGTCCTGCTTCAGAATTGCCCACTCCTGCGGGGCTACTGTTGCCCGGCCCCTTGGTCACTCGCACTTCTTAAAGTGGAACTAAACTTAAAATAAAAAAACACACTTACCTTTATTCCCGCAGATCCGTCAGGTTTCTTCTTTTGGGTCTGTCATCCTGATATCCATCTTCGGCCCGGCACAGAGAAAGCGTCAGGCGTCATCTTCTTTTCTCTTCTTCCAGGTTCTTCTTCCTACATCACCTGATCTTGCACTGCGCAGACGTGAGATTGGGTGACTTAGATGGGGAAAAAGAGCGCCAATCTCACTGCACATGCATGAGATCGGAGATTTGTTTCTTCCATTAAAGAATGCCTAATATTAGGGCATGCACGGAAGGAGCAACCAAAAGCTTCCTGGGATGTGTGATTTAGGTTTTCCGGGAGGCTTTGCACTCCCATTCTGCAACGATGAAGACAAAAAGGGTGCTGCACCCTTAAAAAGGTGTTGCACACTAAAAAAAAATACAATTTTTACTTTATATAAAACGGTTGTTTACTCTTTAGTGTAAAGTTAAAATTTGGAGTTTAGGTCTGCTTTAATAAACCAGTATCTGTAGATTTGATAGGGAACAGGAATGAGAGGTACTGCTGCCCCCATTCATTCCCCATGGGGCTGCCATGTGTAAGAGCTACTTGTAGCATCTACCCTGAGGAAGCAGTTCACATGAGAAAGCAAAACTGCAACCTCACTGTCAGCCTTAACCCAGCCTAATTGGAGCTTGAAATATACTTCCAGGAGATGTAATAAATCAATCAACAGACATACCTGCGTCCTGAGAGATCAATACAAAAACGCTTAAAAAAACACATAAGGAACAGTTAGGGCTGGTCATTGTTCTGGCATGTTTTTACATTACACTGTTTTCACCATCAATAAAACCACTGTGAATAGCAGAACCTCCTCTCTCTTGGCCATTACAAAACACTATGTTTTCTGCATGGGATTTGAAAAGACACCGGTGCAGAAATCCATAGATCACATATCCACATGTACTATATGACATGAAAAATCTTGTATGGTATCTGGCACACCCAGATACCAGGGAATGAATTAACCCCCTATGCTCATTCACAGGAGTTAGGATAGCAGAAGATCCCAAACCTGAAAGAGGAGCGCGTGAAGATGTCAACAGCTGCTAAAGAGCGAAGAGAGGTAAGTTTAATAAAGTAACTTGTTTTAGGTAAGTTTGTTTTCTTGCAGAAATATAGAACCTGAATGTTTGTCATATTTTTGTGCCATTCTTTTATATAATGTTAAAAATGCAATAATAGGTTCGCTTTACCTAGTAAAAAATGATTTGTAGGCAAGTTGTTCATTGCAGAAATGACAGGCTGTGTCTCACCTGCAATAAAACAAACTTACCTCCCTGTTTGCAATCTTCTCTATATTGTACATTGAGGTACACATGTGCAGTGTACAATCTCAGCACAGGTGGCTGCCGGAAATGACTGAACTCTTGTGCACATGCGTCAGGTGTGTCGTTCCGGCTCTATAGTTGATGACAAATGTTGGCAGCTGATTGCAGCAGCATGATGAAATTCTTTGCTAGCGTGCCTGTAGGCTATACTGGCTTTAATTGGTGGGAAATGGTTACTAGTAAAAGTAAGCAATAGGGCCGGATAGGCAATGTCCCTTCTGCAAATAAAATAAACATACCTGCATGATTGCAATTTTTGAATTACATTGATCTTTGTTAGGGGAGACAACATCTTTACCTAATTCAGCTCCCCAACCATTTCGATTGGCCAGTCTGGAATCATGGAACTCGCATGCGCAGAGGAGTACCAGAATAATACCAGCATGGTATGCTGAGCTAAAATGTTTAGTTTATTTTATTGCATATTTAGGCAACACCTGTCTTTTCTGCAATAATGAACCAACCTATTCTTTTATTTAAAGTGGAACTTTAAAAAAAAAAAAAGAATACCACCTTTAGCGGTGAAAAGCCTGTGCACAAACCCTGCGCTGTCTCTGCTTTTCTCTTCTTCCCCATGTGGATGGAACAGCGGGTGCTGCCATCTTTTTTTTACCAGGTTTAAAACTTAAGTGGCACAGGTGTGAGATCGGGTGATGAGTCTTCCTGCAAATGTAAAAAGTTCAGATCATTTCTGCGCATGTGTGAGACCGAACACTTTTTTTTACATTGTGGGAAAGCCCTTGATGACGCATGGGCATGCGATGTTGGGCATGGAGTGTGCCAGCATCGGCAGTTTGAAGTGGACAATGTTGCTGCCCTGGATCCATCATCCCCTCCAGTTCCTTCTACTCAGTATGAGCTCCATGCCCACCAGTATGAGTTCCATCTACCCAGTATGAGCTCCATGCCCACCAGTATGAGCTCCATCTACCCAGTATGAGCTCCATGCCCACCAATATGAGCTCCATGAACACCAGTATGAGCTCCATCTACCCAGTGTGAGCTGCATCTACCCAGTATGAGCTCCATCTATCCAGTATGAGCTCCATCTACCCAGTCTGCGGGTTTACCATGCAATATTTACCACCATGGCGGTAAGGACAAAAGGGAAGGAACGTCCTTAAAACATTTTAATTAATTAAAAAAAAGTTTTCTATTATATAAAACAACCGCCTTTTATAATATGTAAATGCAATGATAGATCAGCTTTATGTTCAGTTCTGCAATATTTAGGTCTGAGCATTTCCAGGAATAAAATCTCAGCTGCCACCAATAACCTTCTCCTATAAATGTCAAGGACATGATTTTCCCAGAGCCAATCCTCTCCAAAACCAGGGCCAGTCCTTAGGGATCAGGGACACCCAGCAAGTGACAGCCAGGCACCTTCTTCTTCTCCTCCTAGATCTGCAGAACATTGCACAGCACATACAACAGTCTGCAGCCGGTGATGAGATATCAGAGCCACCTCCATCCTCTCTCCAGCACCTTCCCCGACAGCGCATCCAGCCTCAGCCAATCAGCGGGCTCCTCTCACCCTCGGCAGTGCAGGCTGCCGTGTAGAGGAGCTCAGGGATTGGCTGCTGCGGAGCTCCCCAGTCCTCGTCTGCAGGCGGCCGCACCGGTGCAGCGATCCCCCAGCGGAGAGCTGAATGGTATGACGTTATCATGGCATTTCACCGGAGATCATCACATTCATTCATCAATCACAGGTGAGCCGGGTCTGTGCTGGGTGTCTGGGGTACCATCCTACTGGGCACTGGGCAGGAGGGGCATGGGGCTTATACTGGGGTATATGGGGCTCATACTGGGCGGCATGGAGCTCATACTGGGGTAGATGGGGCTCATACTGGGGGGCACGGAGCTCATACTGGGGTAGATGTGGCTCATACTGGGGTAGATAGAGCTCATACCAGGGTAGATGGGGCTCATACTGGGGTAGATGGGGCTCATACTGGGGTAGATGCCGGGGTAGATGGGGCTTATACCGGGGTAGATGGAGCTCATACTGGGGTAGATGGGGCTCATACTGGGGTAGATGGAGCTCATACTGGGGTAGATTGGGCTCATACTGGGGTAGATGGAGCTCCTACTGGGGTAGATGGGGCTCATACCGGGGTAGATGGGGCTCATACCAGGGTGGATGGAGCTCATACCGGGGTGGATGGAGCTCATAACGGGGTAGATGGAGCTCATAACGGGGTAGATAGGGCTCATACCAGGGTAGATAGAGCTCATACCGGGGTGGATGGGGCTCATACCGGGGTAGATGGGGCTCATACCGGGGTAGATGGAGCTCATACTGGGGTAAATGGAGCTCATACTGGGGTAGATGGAGCTCATACTGGGGTAGATGGGGCTCATACCGGGGTAGATGATGGATCCAGGGCAGCAACTTTGTCCTCTTACCCTCCAATGCTGGCACACTCCATGCAGCTACGGTTTTATTGCCATTTTATCATACAATTGTTTGTTCTTGTGACATTGTAACACACCTGCCTCACCCTTCCCGCAATAAATATTAGATTCCTATATATTTATATAAATAATCCGCAATGTATTTGTAATATGTATCCATATAATACAGGTTGAGAACACATTTCCACATTTGATTTAGAATGCAGCTGCTGCAATAAAAAGAAAAAATGATTGGCATTGGAATGATTAGCTTTTACAGGGTGGATTGGACTTCTAGATCATTTTGTGTAATTTGTCAGATTTTTATATTACATAGTCCTTGAAATGTGACTTTGGAAAAAGACATTGCTGGGGATGCAGTGGGGGGGTTGGGTAGGATCAGCGAAAGAAGCCGAGGACCGCCGAGGTCACTGATGCCCCCTATAGTGCAGGGGTGATATTGATGGTAAGGGTGTTCTTGGGGTTGGACAGGGTCAGTACTGTATGGGGGCTGTGAAGGTGATAATGGATGCTATGATATAAGTGCAAGCCTATCAATAGCTATGCAATATTAGGGCTCGTCTTGCAGGTCAATAATTTAATGAATTGATAGGTTGATGGTAAATCAAAGCAATTATGGATATATTGTATTGTAATGTGAGTGTCCAATGTCTATGTTATTGGTTAATATATTTAACGTTAAACTCTGCTCTGATCTACAAAATGCACTCATAGCTCCGCTGACCCTTCCCAACACAAACCGCTATGCTAGTGTTTCAGAAATTTGTATATTTTAAAAATGTATTGATGTTTCAGGGGCAATCTGCACCCTTCCTCTCCATTTGTGGGTGCAGAGAATTTGCACTGCACACCACCAGCAGCACATTCAGTACTCTATTCAATCCATTATGTTTGCATGAAATTATTGGCAGCAAATAGATTCTAGGGGCCGCCATGGATATGGTCAATGGGGGGTTTGAGGTATAGATCGTTATTGATCCACTAGAAATCAGGAGAAATCAGCCACAGGAGCTTCTAGCACATGGCCTGCAGATATCACAGCACGCAAGCTAATAAGACCAACCAAGAGGGCAGGAGAGGACGATATATAAATGGGCAAAAATCTGGGTTTCAATATGTGGCATAGTGTTAGTGGAGTTAGGAAGGGTTGATCCTAAAGCTGCGTACACACCTGCAATTTTTCTCGTTGGAAAGGATCTTTCACGATCCTTTCCAACGAGAAAAGACTGCACGATGCATGAACGATGCTGTACATACAGCACCGTTCATGCTCTATGGAGAGGGGAGGGGGAGAGCGACGGAGCGGCACCCTGCTGCGGGCTCTCCCCTTCCCTTTCATTAGGATCGGTCGTCGTCCATCGTCCATGGATCCGCCAGGACGGTCGTCGGACGATGGACTGTACACACGGCAGATTTTCGCCCGATAATTGGCGGATACCGATTATCGGGCGAGAAAAATTTGCCGTGTGTACGCAGCTTTAGTCAGACTTTCTTCCCTATTGGGAAGATTCACCATTGTCCTGATGACTATTGTCCTAAAAATGACTGAAATGACTGAAAGAAAATCTCTGCCCCCTGCAATTATGGAAGGGAAAGGAAAGCCATGTGTAACCCTTACACGGAGTTATGGTTGGATCAATCAGCTCCATTGCATTCTAAGTCTACGTACATATGTGCAATAAATATTGTTGGAAACAAACAACTAATGATCAATTATCTGATAAATGTTAACAAAAAAAGTGAATGGGGAAAAGTGTTAACAGGATAGGCTTGTTAGGAATATTTTGTGTAAAAGAATGGAATTAGGTTTCTGCCAAGCCTAAATAATGTTGAATTGTTCACAAAGGGAAAGATTATGAGAAAAGTAGGCTTTTGAGGCATGTATATGGTTAACTTGTGTTTATTGTTTATATAATCTAGGTAGTCGTATTACCAACATAGCACTCCTAGTCTATATTTATAATTACAACGTAATAAATGAAAAAACAATATATTAGCAATCGAATAGATATCTATCTTAAGGTTATCAGCTTATCTCATGGCCCAACGCGTTTCGCTAATATGGCTTCCTCAGGGTAATATGGAGGTCGTGATAGATACTTCAAAAATAATCACTAGTCCACATACAAAAATAAGGAAAGAAGAATACATGAATATGGTATAATAAACCATATATCACAGAATGCTATGCAGATCAATGCAATATAGTTAATCATAGATTACTTACAAAGTGATATTGTGGTGCCTAAAAACCAAGAAATTATCCACATTGAAGTACCCCTGGTTCCCTTTAAAGGGTAAAAAGGTAAGTTATCAGGTGTAAATAAAGGGATATTAAGGTTACCAAAAAAAACCTAATAACCGTTGCATCTTTTTTTTGGTAACCTTAATAACCATTCATTTACACCTACTTTACTCCATACGCCTACTTTTCTCTCTATCTTTCCCTTTGTGAATAAAAAAAGTGAACAACAACAGACCGACGCTGATGAAGGAGCAATGTCGCTGAAAACGAACAACCTTCAGGGTGCTGAACGTTAGCTATCTATTGTGTGTAGTGTGGTTCAGTGATCATCGGTTGATCTGTTATACACTTTCTCCGGTACACTTAACTTACTGCATCGTTCAAACGATCGTATCTAGTGTGTACATTATTGGTGGATTATTTTTGAACAATCGTATTGTTTCAGTATGTACAGAATCATGCACTATATGATCGTTCCAAAAAATCGTGCATAATGGCTGATCGGTCGTTAATCATTCATATTCCAGCGATAATTATTGCACGTGTGTACGTAGCCTTAGGCGCACTAGTCCATAGTAAGAAGTTCCAGATATAAGCAACAGCAGAGTAAAGCCAGGTAAAGGTGAATGTATGCTGAAGAAGGGTGGGGGGACAACAGCAAACCATGCTTTACCCTGCATGCAACATGATGGTCACTCAATCCAAGCAATGATTTTATATTTAAATAAACAACTATTACAGAGTGTTTCTTAGAAAGATTAATAGACAGCCTTCCCTCACATCTCTCAATCCTTCTATGATACGCCAGAGCTGTGTTCCTCTCTGCCGCCCTCCCACTTTATAGTCCTACAAAGCTAACTTTGTAGTTATTATTATTATTATTACTATTTATATAGCGACAACAAATTACAGAGCACCTTACAAAGTCTATATTGGTTCATGCCTCTGTCTTTCAAAGCAGCTCATATTCCAATGCCCCTACTATGGTCCAAAGCCAGCTTGGGGGATACCAAATAACCTATCTGATTATTTTTGGACATGGGAGGAAAGCAAAGCACCTGGAATAAACCCTCGAAATCATGGAGAACATGCAAACCTCATGCTTACAGTAACATAGTAAGTCAGGCTGAAAAAAGACATAAATACATAAAGTTCAACCACTATAGAAATTAACAAATCCCAAATAAAAAATCCCTAGGTAATCCAGAGGAAGGCAAAAAAAAAACAATTTGTTCCAACAGGATTGGTTCACTGGGGCAATCGGATGTTCCCTGGATCAGCAGTCACTGTTTTTTTTACTTTATATCCTTAATCCCCAGTTATATTCTGTGCTTCTAGAAATCATTCAGCTTTTTCTTAAAGCAATCTATAGTAGTTGCTGAAACTACTTTCTGAGGGAGCTGATTCCACATTTTCACAGCCCTTACAGTGAAGAATCCCTTCCTTATCCGGAGCTTAAACTTCTCTTGCTCCAGACGCAAAGAGTGCCCTCTTGTTCTTTGTAATGATCTTAAAGTGAATAATTGGAAAGAGATTTCTCTATATGGATCATTTATACATTTAACCTGTGTGCTTGCTAAAATTCAAACTTGGGACCCTAGTGCCACAAAGGCAAGAATTCTAGCCAAGTTTTTTGGGCCACACTATGTCATTTTAGCTTAAGGGCACTTGCATTGTGTTTGCACATCTGGAGCCATGGGCTCTGAATATAAAACAGGGAATCTGACATTCCCTGGTGGGAATCAATTACTGCCATTGAAACACATAGACCTAAAAGGTTCCCGCCAGGGAATGGTTGGGGGAATGTCAGATTCCCTTTTTTTAATAAATAGAGCCCTATATGTTGTTTAATTTTGTAAGAAGTGCAGTTTTTTTACAAGAATAAGGATAGAGTAGAAAAGGAGAAGTGGCAACACCGCAAAGAATAATTTATTCAGTGTTGAACTAGATTAGCCCCTTTGCTAGACATAGGTTGAATTAAACTTATAAATAAAAAAACTCCCCTATATACTTCCGGTTTCTAAAACAGACAATTTACATAATTGTGTTGTAAATCTTGTACAATATATTATTTTGGAATACCAGTGCCTTTAGATGATAGGATACATTTTTAAAAGTGAATTTAGCTTATTTTTAAAAAAAATGTATTAAAAATATATATGTGGTCAAACCTTCTTGGTAAGTCCAATTTTTCTGAATTCCCCCATCTTTGCCCTGACGACCCCGTACCCGGCCTTTCTGGGTCTATTTGTTACAAATAATGTATACTTACCTTTTTCCAACTCTCAGATGGATAATTTAATGTCACTGTTCCTTTCTTTTGGTGGTTGACCAATAGAATTCTATTGAATGGGCAGTCTAGACATACAGTGAATCTCAGCTGGCATAATGACATTCCCCCAAGGGAATATGAAGGAATGGCTAGTTTTCATTTCTCTGACTGTAAACTGTAATTATCAGCATCAGCAAAGATCTTATAACCACTTTTTGGCCACATAATCGCATTTTCCATGAAAGGTACTCTGGCCCTTCAGTTACTTTTTAATCATTGGAGTTAATATTTAAGTGTAGGTCCGCTTTAACCTCATCCTATATATTAAATAAAATCTCCATGCAGTTAATATATCACATGCATGCAAATGTCTGCCTGCTCATCCAGAATAAGGAACTAATGTATGCATGAAATTCCCCCATAATTATCTTTCTAATTAGTTAATATTACTAAACTCCAATTATTGTGCTCTTAATCCACATTTTTACTGTAATCTCCAACATTATGAAATAATTATTAGTTATATTATGTTGTATCACATCATCAAACTAACAATAAATGTATGGCTTGCTATAATGTGCTAATTGACACCAATGAGTTTTGAGATAATAAATATATAACATTTGTTTGTCCTGCTACAATAATCCATTCTTAATTCCCAAGCGGTAGTGGACATTTCTAAGGGACCTTCGTGCAACGACAATTATTTTTGTTGGTGCTACACATACCTTGCCCAAGGCTAATTTCAGACTTGCAGTAAACTGCAGAAGCTTACTGAATGATTACAGAACCCCAACCACGCTCCGAACTATTCCTAATAAACCGAACTATTTTGTGTACACACATGCATGCATTTGCATTGCAGTGAAGTTGTGGTGCGGTTTCTGCATGTGACATGTAGATGCTGGATTGATGGTTGCTTTTCTTCCACTGGTTTGCCACTCCTGGGTGCATGGCAGCAGTTTACTCATCCAGGAGCGGCATATCACTTGGATTTAAACTACACCTAAGAAAGAACCCTACAGCCCATTGTGCAGCTTCCAAGCCTCCATTATTGTGCATCCATGAGGCTGGTCTACCAGGTTGCTTTGTATATATACAGATTTGTGTATGTGTTTAGATCTGAAAGGGATGCAAAAAATAAGCCATAAGTAGGTAAATGCGTCCACTACTGAGTTCTCCTACTAGTGCCAGTTTCATCAACCCACCAAGGAGGTGCCAATGGCAGCTTCACCAATGTAGAGATAAAGGGAAGTGGACGCATTCAAGGATATGGCAGCCTCTATTTCTTCAAAATCCACATGAAAAGAAGGCCAGTGCCAGGGACATGTCACATTCCGCTGCTGCTTCTGGGATCTCAGTCTTCCTGCCTGCTGTGGCCAAATTAGAATTGCAATGTACCACAGAATCGCCCATGAGTGGCCTAATCAGGTGAGAAACCAGAAGTCCGGCAAGGTGTATGCAACGGTTGGGAGCTCGATGTGGTGGACTGACAGCACAGGGTACCATACATGCAGCCATTGAAGAACATGCTCATAGGAGCTCTGTCATGTAAATTTAAACCAGGCATGTCCAAAGTCCAGCCCGGGGGCCAATTGTGGCCCGTGTTCAGATTTCCACCGGCCCACAGCCTCTCATAAAATTAATAATATGCGGCCCACCAGCACTGTTGACCACAGTATAAAAAACACGAGTACAAAAAAGCTATTTTATATTTCATTAGAGTGGATCAACCGCCTTGCAATTATCGGCCTGCTACTCGGCCGGCATAATCGGCAGGATGGAAGTCCCCATATGTGCATAGGGAATGCCCTGCATCATTATAGTGGGCGTAAGCTCTGCGGGACCCCCACGGATTACGCCCACTCTGATTTCAAGAACATGCTCTGCACGGAGCCCGCTATAATGACCCCTGACACCGCGCAGACCATGCCCACACTAGCCCTGAGTACGCGCTGAATGGTCGGCCCCCACACATTTTCACCTTACCAAATCTGGCCCACTTTGCAAAAAGTTTGGGCACCCCAGGTCTAAACAATGCCAACGAGAAGCCCAGGAACACGGAAGGGTGATGGGCCTCCTTAGGACCACCAGAGTGACAGCTATACTATTACAGTGCTACTGCAGCATTTTTATGTGCATACTCAAACTGGCCCATTCAATTGTACATCCCTGAGGATACATAATGATTTCCCTGATCAGGATGACTGCCCCTGCATTGGGGTTGATTTACTAAGGAAAATTAGGCTGTTCACTTACGTAAGTGAATGTTCAACTTGCAAGAAATAATTTACTTAGCTTAGTGAATGTGGTGATGATTCACTTTGCAAAAAAAGCAGGGAAAAATCATTGGTCATCTTGCACATGACTGGATGGAGTGAAGTCAGCAGATCTTCATCTTATTTATAAACTTAGTTAAATATCCCTTTCATAGGAATATATGAACAACCAATATTTCTTTAGTAAATCAACCCCATTGTGTCTCAGTTCTGCTTTTGCCTGACAAAAGCCAGCCCTGGTTAATAATGACCTCTGTGTTTTCACCATAGTAGAGTTCTTTGTGATCTGACAAGTCATTTGCCATAGAATATACTGGCATTAGCATGGGAAAATAATAATGTTCTGTTTAGTGTGATGACCCTGCAGTATAATTCCAGCCCTATACGTATAATATGTTATTATTTTTCAACTGGATTTATATAGTGCCAACATATTACGCAACGCTGTACAATAAATAGGGGTTGCAAATGGCAGACAGATACAGACAGTGACACAGGAGGGGAGGACCCTGCCCCGAAGAGCTTACAATCATCAAATTGCAAATCACAAAGTTACTGGTACCCAATATCACTTTTTATATTTTGTTTTCTAATAGTGCTATGATTTCAGATGCATTTACCCTATTACCCTAGGAGGTTGGGGAAGTAACATTGGAAGCTATGTTTGCTGTGATATGCACATACGCTGTGCCTACTAACACTTTATGGAAAATGCTTCTGGAGATCTGCAGCAGCTCATTTTGTAGGCACTTTATGCGAATTGTGTACACTTCACTTTAGATGTGTACAGGTTTATATTGGAGAATATGTACATGGAAGCCACAGTTGACATTGCGCCTGATTTATTATAGCTCTCCAATTTTGAAGAAGATAAACTATCATTGGAGGACAGGGGTGATCTGGCAAACCTAGAATCTATTTCTAAAAAATCATTAGCAAATGTTTTCGATTCAGAACGTGATCGATTACAGATTTGCTGGATCACCCAGGTTCTCCCATGGTAGTCTATATCTAGCTTTAAAAATCAGCCCAATTGTGTACAATGTAAAAAAGTCATTTAACATATATTAATGCCATACAAGTAATTTTGTCACTTATTCGTATTAAAAGTTATCTTTTTGTTTTAATCTGCAGCCAGCTATGATTCCATTTCCATTCCATTGCAACCACAGCAATAGTACAGTTTGGCACAGAACTGCTAGCCCTTCACAGTTGATTGACTCATTGCCTTTACCAGATGACTACACAAAGGTGAAGACTGATTACAGCCATCTTTTGCAGCGGTGTTTGCAGAGGAAGGGAGCCCGAGAGTATACACATAACTTGTATTGCCATCAAGCATACAAACCTTAGCTCTCTGTCCAGTTCAGTAATAATAAAACCGACATTTTCGTTTTCCTAAAGAAAAAAGACGACCTACCGAATGATGGAATCCATCACAATGATGGGTAGTCCGAAGGGTGTGAATGATACTTTCTTACCCAATGGTACAAATGGTATTAAAGAAGAAAAAACCACAATAGGAATACTTGGGAGTGGAGACTTTGCCAAATCCTTGACCATCCGGCTTATAAGATGCGGTTATCACGTGGTGATTGGAAGCCGGGAACCAAAATGTGCCGCTGACTTTTTCCCGCACGTCGTGGATGTGACGCATCATGAGGATGCCATTTTGAAAGCAAACATCGTTTTCGTAGCAATACATAGAGAACATTATTCCTCCTTGTGGGACTTGAAGCATTTATTGAGCGGGAAGATTCTGGTGGATGTAAGCAATAACATGCGAGTGGATCAGTACCCAGAATCAAATGCTGAATATCTGTCCTCTCTCTTCACGGACTGCTATGTGGTTAAAGGCTTCAATGTCATCTCTGCATGGGCAATGCAACTAGGCCCAAAGGATGCCAGCAGCCAAGTAAGTTTAAGAATTCACATTATATATCAAAATCACATTATATATTGTGTATCTGTATGTGTGTGTTTGTATTACGGTACAGGTAAAGCTCAGCACCAGATAGATTTAAAATCTCTGCACTATTAAAGCAATTCCCAAAAGTGCGAGCAGGCAGGTTTTTTATTGGGACAGGCGATGTCCCTTCTGCCATATTCTTACCGGTAGCTGCCTGTTTGCAATTCTTTTCCTAAAACACTGAAGGATAGGCTGGGACTAAATAAAAGGCTGTCACTTCTTCAATAAAGGACTGCCTGGTTGCAAATCTTCTTATTTTACATTTAGTTCCACTTTAATCCACCATTTTATCAAGGTTTTGATGCAAGCAGTGTACTTGAATATGAACTGGTGCCATCCTCTTGGTTTCTTGCACAGAAGAGATCTGGGAAGAAGAAGCCAATCAGTTGTGCTTTAGTAATCATGTTCTTACAATAGACAGGAGGAGGAGAGAACACTGCCCCAAACAGCTTACAATCAAGTAGGTGGGGGAATAACATACACATATTTCAATAGTCTGTTCCCCTTTCCGAAAACTCAGAGAGATATTCAATATTTCTAGGTAAGGTAAGGATGTGATGTTCAGCCCTTCCCCTGAGGATGCAGTGCAATTCAAAGCCAATCACCAAGCTTGATGACTGTTTCATGGTGAAGGAGAAAAGATCATGAACTCTGTAAGCTCTACCACAGTCATTCTAGTTCTGTCTGCCAGTATGGTTTGCTCTCACGTTTTATCATTAAACAGGATTTATATAGGGCCAACATATTACACAGCAATGTAAAATAAATAGGGGTTGCAAAGGACAGATACAGACAGTGACACAGGAGGAAGAGAGGACCCTGCCCAGAAGAACTTACAATCTAGTAGGTGGTGGGAATAACACACACATATTTAAATCTTATTGCTGGTGCTGGGCTGACCAGAGTACATCAAACTCCCCCAAAACTAATTGAGAAAGAGCAAAAGGGACCCACTCGCTCATTAGGTCCATTAAAAAAAATATTATTATAGATTCTTTCTGCTGTGCAAATAACAAGTGTCAAAGAGTCACATGGACATTACACATCCATACACCTGTCTTTGCTACACCCTCTGATGTGTTTTGTCCTCCTCATCTCTTAGTCTTTTTTCTTTTTTTAATTTATATGGATCGTGATTCACATCCAGCTGACATCGCTCGTGCTTTAAAACAAATATGTCTGAAAGGATTAAAAAATTCATATTTTTACGTAATCAGGAAGTTTACCTACATAAGTACATAGTAACATCAAGATCAACTGCTAGAGAAATAAACATACTAGAACCTGCATATTCCAGATAGACCCATATAGGCACAGTGGATCCAAGGGAAGGCAAAAAAAAAAACCTTTTAAACCCTGGTTCAATTTACTCCAACGGGGAAAAAATCCTTCCTGATCCTGTGAGGCAATCCAATATTCCCTAAATCAACAGTCTAAGTTGTCTTTAATTTAAAACTTCAATACCCAAGTAAATTATGTGCTTCTAGAAAAGCATCCAGCTTTTTCTTAAAGCAATCTATATTAGTTGCTAAAACTACTTCCACATTTTCACAGACCTT
This sequence comes from Pyxicephalus adspersus, assembly GCF_032062135.1. Classification (NCBI taxonomy): domain Eukaryota; kingdom Metazoa; phylum Chordata; class Amphibia; order Anura; family Pyxicephalidae; genus Pyxicephalus; species Pyxicephalus adspersus. Next base: position 133,915,450 of record NC_092862.1, read on the forward strand.
ACAGTAAAGAATCCCTTCCTTATCCGAAGCTTAAACTTCTTTTCCTCCAGACGCAAAGAGTGCCCTCTTGTTCTTTGTAACGATCTCAGAGTGAATAATGGGGAAGAGAGTTCTCTATATGGACCATTTATATATTTATACAGGGTGATCATATCCCCCCTTATACGTCTCTTCTCAAGGGAGAATAGATTTAGTTCCGCTAATCTCTCCTCATAGCAGAGCTCCTCCATTCCTTTTATTAGTTTAGTTGCCCTTCTCTGTACTCTCTCCAACTCCACAATGTCCTTATTGTGAACTGGTGCCCAAAACTGGACTTTATATTCCAGATGATTGAGTCCTGGGGCATCAGAGGCGTGTAGTAACAGGTGTGTGGATGCATAATGCATGATGTGACTCCATGATATGTAGTTATAATATTGTTATTTGCATAGCTGCATCTATATTAATTTTATTATGGATTTGAGTTTCCCCGTACTTACTCTTAACAAGGACCAAGAGAGGGGGTAAATTTTACTAGATGGGAAAAAAAAACCTCAGAGGCTCTAGTTATGCCGAGCAGTATATACAGCAAAAGCTCATTAGGCATAGGCACCTGAAATGACCACTAATGATTACTTTGAGGAGTAATATGTGAACATTTGTACACAGCTTTAAACTTTATATAATATTTTTGTGTACATCATCTGCTGATTGTATCTGTGGAGATAGTATTTAAAATATACCTCTTAGGTGGTGACCTCAATTGACGTGATATGAAGATAGTATTGTAATGACCTACAAATTTATAATGAACATGACAGTTTGAATAGGTATAAATGGCAGCCAGATCAATTTAAATCTAGGATATGATCATGTATATAAAATGAAGACAATACGTTTTAGGAACATATATAAAGTGAGTATAAGCCGGCCATTATTAAGGTAATTATAGATCAGACATAATTGTGTGCAATGTTAGTTGTACCAGTCAACATTCTTGTATTTGTAAGTGTCACAAGCTGAAAGATTTTAAATAAAATGATTAATGTTGTAAAAAAAAAAAAATGAAATGTCGCTGCTCCTACCCTTTGTAATAAATGGCTGCCCAAGGTATCTTCATATTACTTCTTCCTCTCCATTTCATTGCAAAAAAATCAGATCAAATACTCCAATGACTCAATGACCCATGTTGGTGTCTGAGCTGAGCATTTCCTTTGTACAGTCATATAAGGCCAGCATGTCCACCCATCACCTCCTACCTGTAATAAGTTTCATTTTATTACAAGCAGTCTGTTCAAATGTCACCAACCTTGTTTTATAGGTTCATGGTAACGTGGACAATTCGTGGAACGAAGAAGAAGTGTGGAGAGTGGAAATGTACATCTCTTTCGGCATTATGAGCCTTGGGTTGCTCTCCTTACTGGCGGTGACATCCATCCCCTCCGTCAATAGGGCCTTAAACTGGAGGGAATTCAGCTTCATTCAGGTATTGGGGAGGTTTCAGTCCAACACTGACAACAGGTCATATAGAAGTATGGTTACGTTTCCTATGTAGGGCAAAAAGACTGTCTAGTGTAAGATGTCACTTTGCAAGGGACAGTTCACTTGTCTTAGGCTGCATACACCTGTGCAATAATAGTCTTTTACGATCCTGTCCAACGACAAACGACTGCACAATGCATAAACGAGTGCTGTACATACAGCGCCATTCTGCTCTAAAGAGAGGGGAGGGGGAGAACGACCCAGCCGCACCCCTCTGCGCTCTCTCCCCCTTCACTTCCATTAAGATTGTCGTCCATCGTCCGTGGATCGGCAAGGACGTTCGTTTGGACGACTGGTGCTGTACACACGCCAGATTCTCGTCCGACCATTTCAAAGGTGTGTACGTAGCCTAAGTATATTGTGATAGTTTACTTTGTAAAGAATACCCAATCACCTGCAAGGAAATTGATTGATTATTTTTCGTGCACATGATTGAATGGTTGAAATCAACAGAGCTTAATCTCACTCATTCTTACTAAGATAAGTGAAATAATCCTTGCAGGTGGATAATTTACCTTACTGGGTGAATAGTCTATATTACTTTAGTAAATCAATCCCAGTGCCTGGATATAGCCCATCACCAAAGCAGTTATATTGTACCAGCCACACTGCTCTGCTGTCTTCATGCACCTTTAGACCAAGGCTTCCAGGTATGAAGACGCATGTGACCTCATGTGACAGTAATAAGGCCTGAGGGGCCAATCACATTGCCTGAACGGAGCTTGGTGGTGGGTTGATCCTGCTACCACCCTGTCTAAACTGACACCAGCTGACCCTGAAGCTTAGACAGGCTGGGATTCTGCAATGGGAAGGAAATAAATTGGTTGTCTATATTTTTCTCATTGCAAACACCAAGAGAATTGCAGTCTTCATTATGGAACACTTTATACTTGTCCCCGCATCATTGCTGGAGGCCCCTGAAATATCCCAAAGTATGTAGGAAGCATACGCAGCACCCCTCTCCATTGTACAACGCAGTGCTCAAAGCCTGAGCTCTGTCACGTAGGGAGCTGATGAGTGAATGCTATAGGTGCAAAAGACTAACAAAGGAGATCATACATTATAGCATTTTTTTTAAATACATGAGAATCTAATCATCCTAATGGAGGCCTGAGATTCACTTTGTTACTGAACTCCAGCCTTCTCTTCAGTCTTGCCCAGTGGTGCAGACTCCTCTCCTGCACCAAAATTGATTTCACTGCTCAGCATTAACTGCTCACTTTCATTAGATGCTGCAGCAAGTCACATAGAATCCGCCTTAATTCTGGGCTGATGGACATCCAGCATCATCTTGATCTTTTCTGCCAAACCTTATTGCCCCTGGACCACCCATTGGATTTTAGTCCTTGCAATGAGTCTTAGCATCATATATGGTTTTTCAGGAAACTGAACAGTATATATACGAAAAACAATGAAAAAGCAGGGTTTTTGGCAACTAATAACTTATATTCAGTGATAAATGAATAGAATACATGTAACAGAAACATCAAATATGTACAAAACAGGATGTGTAGTTTATCTAATTTAGGGCCGATTAAGTGGGCACTAGACAGATATACTGTAGATCATGATATAAACACACACGATAAGATGTATAAGATCCACCACGAGTCCTGTACCGAACGTGATAATCTACGCTACACGCTTGTGGATCAGACGCGTTTCGCCCAGTATGGGGTTTCTCAGGGGTAACTGTGCAGTAGCGGAATTAAACCCATATACTGCATATTTTTGAAGTTTGTAGGTGAATCTTGTGTGTATATATAGTTCCAACCACTTAGGTTTTGTGAAAGTACTAAATAGTAGGCTAACACCTGGTGCTGGTCAGGTGTAGGACTGAAGATGCAGAGCAAGGCAGCTCATCAAGAGGAAACATAAGAGGCTGCAGCCACAGGCACTATGCGAAACGGCACATTTTTTGTTTCTTTTCTTTTCTGTTGTTTTTCGTATATTTTCTCATTTGGGGTTGGCATTAATCCATATAAGGGAATCTGAATGATAAATATCCAATACCTATCCACTTTTGCATTTTCTCATTCTTACATAGCTATATACAGTAGCCTGGTGTTGTTAAGCTGGGTAATATTTAAATTAAAATTCTACTTACTTACTACTACTACTCTAATTCTGAGATTATCCTAATGGATGCTGGAAAACACCTTTAATATGTCTATTTATGAGGCATTAAGACATTCGGCAGCACTCTATAATCTCAGCATTTCACTTTTTACAAACATATAAATCCTTCAGATTTTAATTTGCTATTAATCACAGGTACATTTGCCTACTAGATGTTTATTTCAGGCCGGTTTGGGTATACGGAACACTTCCAGAATAACACGGCTCATTTGCCAACACACAAACTTCAGCTTTCAGAATCCTAAATCAACAAGGAACTTTACTTTGGCTTCATGTTTTTTCCTTTAGCATTTGCACGTCATGTCTTAGTTTCCTCCTTTATTAGAGTTACACAGTTCTGCCACTGAGGTCTTACGCATAAAATGTTCTTTATTTCTGAGAAATGTTTACAATGCTTAATACAAATCTGCAGCCAGAAATAACAGGATTCAGTAAATATTCTATTAAAAATAAAATAAAACAGATTTGTTGCAATATTCACCTTCAATCCAGAGATTTCTTGAGAAGTACTTTTCAGCAGCTAGATGCAATATTCAACCCATTTTCTCCAGGTCATGTTGCCACCAGCCTGTGAATGGACTATGAATAAAGAAGCGGTATGATGGGTTCATCTCTCCGTCACTGTGCTGTTTCTATCAGTATGCTTCATAAACTGATTGTCTTCTTGCATTGCTTTTTCCTCTCCCATTTAAAACCTGCTTTTTACTGATAAGTCTTTATTTGCCATTATGTCCATGTTAAAGCACGGCTCAGTGGTTAGCACTCTGGCCTTTGCAGAGCTAGTTCCCTGGTTCAGATCACGGCTAAAACACTATCTGCATGGAGTTTGCAGGTTCTTCCTGTGTTTGAGTGGGTTTTCCTCCGGGTACACCGGTTTCCTCCCACATTCCAAAAACATGCATTTAGGTAAATTGACCTTAGAGTGTGATAATGACTGTCCCCTTTGAGGGACAGCTAATGCCATAACTATGAACTTTGTACAGAGCTGCATTATATGTCGGCGCTATATAAATACTAGTTTATATTATTATTATATACATTTCCCCACACTTCCTTCTCAATGACAATAATATCCATAATGAGACCCCAGACAGCAAATACAGACAGACCCCATTCCATCCATCTCATTCGTCCTTCTCTTCCATGTTTCCATGTTTGGCTATGTTGATTGACTTGGAGTTCATTCGGTTCCAGCAGCCACATGCAGAGCTCAGATAAAGTTAGTGATTAGGGAGGTAAATATGTTTTATTGCAGAAAGGACATTATCTATCCCTTTCTGCAATAAAGCTCTGCCAGGTTACAAGGAGTTCCTCTTTAACCTATCACTTTTCTCATTCTAACCCAGAAATATAAATACCGTACCATTTTAGCCAGCAATATTATTATTAGTAATAATAATAATAATAAACAGGATTTATATAGCAACAACATATAACCCAGCGCTGTACATTAAATAGACGTTGCAAATGACAGACAAATGCAGACAGTGACACAGGAGGAGAGTACCCTGCGCCGAAGAGCTTACAATCTTCAAATTGCAAATCACAAAGTCACTGGTACCCAATAATAATTTTTATATTTTGTTTTAAAATAGTGCTATGATTTCAGATGCATTTACCCTATTAGGTGGACCTGTCACTAGAATTCAAGCCTCACCAACCACAATATCTTTTAAGATTTTTTTACATTCAAGATTTGTTTAATGTCTCATTTTTTTTCTATTTGAAATAGCTGTGATTGAGTCCTGGAAAATTAGTGTTGAAGCTGCACGATTTTTATAAAAGACATCAATTCTGGTGTTGTGCTTTTGCCCCTAACTATTTTCTTCCATTCACAAATCATAACACACTGATGATGTTGTGGATGTGATTTGTGAATGACACAGCTAAAGCAAGGAGAGGGTAAGAAGAGTTTACAAATAAACTTTTGCTTTGGCCCAGCCCTATTTCTGGTACGACTATTTAAGAAAACTTTGTCATTCATTTGAAAATCATACATGACTGTCTGCATTACCAATAGTTAAATTATTGAAATGTGTGTGTGTTTGTGTGTGTGTGGGGGGGCGGGGATTTTAGCAATAGTTATTTTTAAAGTACACCTGTCCCTTGAAACAAGCCCCCACTGACCTTTGTAGCTGCAGGTACTGTGAAATCCTATACACATTATAGCCATATATACTTTTAGGACATCCTCAACACCAAGGATTCTAACTTTCCCAAAGATCTAGACTTCATACTTCCATATCACCATCACAAGTAAGTGTTTTATCCTCCATATTACCTTTAATGTCATACTATATACCTTATGCTTACTTATCCACATCAGATGATATTTTTGGATCTAAACAGTTGATTCTATAATTACATTCAAAGTATATTATAATATAACATACCTATAATGCAATATTTGGCACCATTCTAACAATAATGTGTATTACTGTACTGTATGTACAGTGGTATAATGCTCTCAGTGTATCCCCTAAGGAAGCCTATCGGAGAAACGTGTTGGGTTGAGGCGTTTGCGTACATATTTGTGAAAAGTCTAGTTGCTCTTGAATAGTTAATAGGCATTACCTCCAATGGGGACTGAACTGGGACTTGCCTACTTGTTTTCACTGTAATGTGCTACAATACACAAACAGTGGTTTGTTTTACACACTATTGTGTGAAATTATTTAACATGATTTGCCTACAAACCCCTGTCTTTCCTGTCCTCATTATTTATCCTTAACTAATAGGGGTCAGCACCACGACATGTCAACTTAAGGAAAGGGTGAACGACCAACCAACACAGTAAAAATTAGCAATAGGTAATTTTTCACACGTTCCTTAGAACAAGCCCCCACTGACCTTTGTAGCTGCAGGTACTGTGAAACCCTATTTACATTACACCCATATACATCAATTATCTAATTTGCTTGTCTTGATTCTATACCACACCTTGCAGGAGAGTAATTTATTTCTGTGCAGGTACACTTTTCCTTAGCTTTAACTGTGCTTGCTAATCTAAATGCAATACTATATTTAGACAACTTCTGATTGTCTGTTTTGCATAAAATATTCTGCAACTAAATGCAATCCATCAATTCACAGCTATCCTCTTGCTATCTTTAACTAGGTCACCTCATCCTGGGCTCTGTACATGTGTTAAAGATATTCCAGTGCTTTCTATAATGCCCCATCATTGTCATTACTCCTATAAAACACTGTGATGTCAACCCAAAACTTTTATACCGAAATATTCTGACCTATTTAGAACCTTCCATTCGCTCTGTCTAGCAGTGCAGAATTCTGTAAAATCTGCAGAGTGAAAGCAATTATTTGATGAATGTCTTCATAAGGGAATGCTGAGCAGGAAGCTGGAGATATGATAGCAGGAGATAACCGGGCTCATATTCGTACCTGTATTGGAAGAATGTCAAGTAAAATCTAAGCATTGATATGAGTAATCTCAACTCAACTTTTTTTTTATGTTAGGTTGAAGGAGGTACAAACCCATATTTTTTTTTTTTGCACATTGTAAGTTTTAATAGTACAGGTTGACAGTCAAAAATCCAGCAACCTCCAGACCTGTGGAGTGCCGGATTTTCGAAAATTCAGGATTTTTTTCATTTTTTATACTTACCGCCACACAACGCCAGTCTTCCTCTCGAAGCAGAGTCACAGTTCCAGAGAGCAGGCAGCAGGGACATCTCAACGTGTATTTAGTGAAGCAAGCAAGACCCAACAGCTGTTTCTGCAGAACAGCGCCATCAAAACATTAGTGGCCAAATAGTGTACTGCAGCCCCTGTATTGAAAACCCGAAATTCATGCCGGAATACTGAAGGATCCGGATTTCCGATGGCTGAATTTTAGATTGTCAACCTGTACAATAAAAAGGCAAAAACATTGTTTGTAAATAATGCATGAAATCATTGCAAATTTTAACGTGAGGCAGCATGGTTGGCTCAGTGGTTGACACTCTGGCCTTTGCAGGATCCCAACCAGGACATTGCCTGCAAGGAGTTTGTATCTTCTCCATGTGCCTGCGTGGGTTTCCTCCAGGTACTCCAGGGAGGCTTCCTCCCACATCCAAAAAACATGCAGTCTACTAGATTGTAAGCTCTTTGGGGCAGGGTCCTCTCCTCCTGTGTCATTGTCTGTATTGATCTGTCATTTGCAACCCCTATTTAATGTACAGCGCTGTGTAATATGTTGCTGCTATTAATATTAAACAGTATTTATATTGTGCCAACAAATTATGCAGTGCTGTACATTAAATAGGGGTTGCAAATGACAGACTAATACAGATAGTAACACAGGAGGAGGAGAGGACCCTGCCCAGAAGAGCTTACAATCTAGAAGGTTAATGACACATTGCCACTCCTAAATATTTTGTATTAGGCTACCTCAGGAGAGACATTACATTTATCATTTCACCCGAGGATAAGGTTTTGCTGGCGTGAAGAAGCTTCACAACCTCAAACGCCAATATGAACCAAATAAACATATGTAAAAAATTGTAATATGAAGATCCAGCCACCCTACGGTGTAATTGTGTCTGATTCTCTATATTCTGAAAGGCAGACAAGTCTCACTCCGTATCACTGTTCATGCTCAGGTCAATGTAATGATGTAAAAACTATGATTTCTGATAAAATAACTACACTCCAGATCTGGCACCATGGTAGCCCACTGTTGAGGAAAAGTTCAACAGCAGAGAATGACTGGCAAGCAGCTATAGACACATAAAAAGCTTATTCAGGCCTAGCTTATCCTGGCTGTCATACGTTCACACTTCAAAGAACTAATGCTCTGACTTTGAACTCTGGAACTTCCCTAACAAGTGTGCCTGGGTTTGCTACCTCCTAAGTGTCTTGGACTCAACAAAGAAAGTGAACTTTCCCCGTGCATCCCTAGAAAATTAAGGTTCAATTTTAGCTTCTTTGGTAGGGTATAAGCTCTTCTGGGCCGGGTCCTCTCCTCCTCCTATGTCACTGTCTGTCTGTCATTGCAACCTCTACTTAGGCCCTGATTTATTAATGTTCTCCAAGGCTGGAGAGGATAAACTTTTATCAGTGAAGCTGGGTGATCCAGGGCCTTAAGGTAAAGCGCTGTGTAATATGTTGGTGCTATATAAATGCTGTTTAATATTATTAATAATATTAATAATAATAATAATAATAATAATAATAATTGGGTGGCTGTGAACTGTTCTGTAAAGGAATATCAGTATTTGCCAAAAGAAAACCCTGCTTGTCTGTCTCTTTGCTATTTTGACTAACAATATACAGTATTCAGAATACAATGCAAATAATCACAAAATAAGGATCTCATTAATAGAGATCCAATCATCGGATATATGCAAAAAATATGCAATAAATATGAGCTAACCTTCAGCCTACACAGAGATTTAATAATTCCTGCTGAATGTAAGTTGCATTTTTTACATCTTATACCGTGGTTTATGTACAACATTTATTATTCTACATAGGGAAACCGTGACATATCACTAAATAAATGTAAATAACTATATTTTACTATGGACATACATTGTTAATAGTGGCAAAGTTTCTAGGTATTTTTAGGGTATTTTGTTAGCATATTAATAATCAATATAATCAATTTGTATACCTTTTGAATCTTTTTTGGGTTTATATATGTAACTAATTTTCATTCTAGCTGTCTGATTGACTCCGTACTATATGTACACTAGTGTCTTTTCATTTATTAATCACATTTTATGTTTTAAAAACATTCAGACCGCTTCCATTATATGCCAATACCTCACTAGCATGCAGCAACCCCTGGGGAAGCCCTTGCTGGGCGAAACGCATTGGGTATACCGGCTGCACATATGCGACTTTGTCAACTACACTTGCGATATATACACGCCCAATATTGTGTGCTTGTAGTAGGTTATCTATCTCTAGTGCCAACTATGTTGGCCGATGTTTGGATCCCTATTAATGAGATCCTTATTTTAGGATTATTTGCATTGTATTCAATGACAAAGTATCACGGAATACGGTATATTGTTTGTCGTTTCTGTTTTTGCTGTTTCCTTGCTATTTATGCTTATTTGGGTTTAGCTATATCTCTTTTGAGGGAACCTTCACTCTTTAGTATCTGAATATCATTCCACTACTACATTAATAGTTTAATCAAATTCAGTAATATTCAAGTATGGTTCCGGCACTGAAGTTGTTCTGTAAATGAAGAACTTGGATATTTCTCTACTGCATTTAAAGTGTAAGTAAACCCAAAAACGACTGCATGTGCGTGAGATCAGTAGTTTCTTTCCCTTTTGGCGAAAGGAATCCTTCTGTGCATGCCCAAGATGCATAGAAGGAGCAGCCAAGAGCCTCCTGGGATGTGTGATTGATTGGTGTTTTTTATCAGCCTGTAGTGCAGCTATGCAAACATATTTGAAGTTTTTACATATAGCAAACATGTTAAGTATCAATATGAAATTTTACAAACTCTTTTAACCTTTTCTTCTCTTTTTCCTCATAGTCTACTCTTGGCTATGTGGCTTTGCTAATCAGCACCTTCCACATATTAATATATGGCTGGAAACGAGCATTTGAAGAGGAGAACTATCGATTTTACACCCCGCCAAACTTCGTCATAGCGTTGGTCCTTCCGACAATAGTCATCCTTGGCAAGATTGTGCTGCTGTGCCCGTGCGTCAGCAAGAAGCTCCGACTCATTAAAAGAGGATGGGAGAAAAGTCACTTTAAGGAGAAAACAAGCAGTACAGCCGCTCATGTCTCCCCCGAGAGGGTCACCGTCATGTAATTGGGATTCTCCTGGATGGCCTGGGAATACTACCCCAGTACTTCTGTTACCTTTCTGGCCAGCAGAGAGCCTCAAAACATATGGTGGTGGCAAACAAGCAAAATATGAGGGGTTTCTATGTTTTAAAATGTGTACGGACATGTTTGTGTTGTCTACAGATGCCAGTAACTTTGTTCCTCCATTTTCTAACCTGTGCCAGAAATATAACAGTATGATACTTTTGATAAAGACACCTTGATTATGTTTAAAGCAGAACCACAGGAAGAAAGAAAAGATCCTTATTTATTCTAGTTATGCAAATATTAAAGCAACTTTATCACCTTAAAAAAATGTTTTTTAACTTACTGATGTTCCAAGAATCTTCACGTCAGATGCCTGAATGTTTTCATCTACCATCTGCCATTTTCCTACTGCATACCGTAGTATTCTGTGAGTAGGACCACAGCGTGCAGTGGAGGATGCAGGCTAATTATTCTTTGCATACCAAAATGCAGATAGTAGTCACCTCTAAGAGTACTAATATGTTTGCTTGTTAAATGTTTTTTGCAGGATGATTTAAAGTGGGACTAAACCCAAATATGATTTAAATATTGCAACTAGGCAGGTCCCTTATTGCAGAAGGGACAGGTGATGTGCCATTTGCAATGAAATAACCTTACCTGCCTGATCACAATTTTTAATTGCATCCACCTGTCTCTGTTCCATGCTACCATCTTCTTCCTTCTCATCCTGGCCATGTTGATTGGCTGGGTGGGGATGACTTAATTCCCACAAAGTGGAGTCCGTTTAGTCTGAGCAGTTTCAGGGTCAGGTATCTTGGTATCCTACACTGAGCTGTATATGAGCAGTAAAAAGTAAAAATCAAGAAATGTTAATTGTGCAGTACCCAGCTATCAAAGCCCTACCTATGCCAAGATGGCCATTTCTACAAAGAGACACAATGAAGAACAAGCCATGGTAAGTCAGTAATGAGGAAACATCAGTGCAAGGAGATCATAGTCAATACTAGTTAATTTCCTTTGCTTGGAGATTTAGTTCCTCTATAAAATTGTTTTCAAGGTGATTAAGTTGCTTTAAGTCTATACAGATCTATTAAAATGAAACAACTTATGCAGTATTTTCAGTTACATAAAAAATAATTCTGAAGCATAAAGGTTAGCAAATGCACAGGAATGAAAATGGAGTTTACACCTCTGCAATATGGTATGACACTGTTATAAAATTGGGGATATGCAACTTCTTAGGCTGGCTTGTACAGGGGACAGGTTAAAGAACAATCCATGGCCCCTGCACCTAGGGTGGCACCTTGATTATAATAGAGAAATAAGGTTTATGTTGAATTCTTTGTGTATCATGATCCAGCGCAGACCTAGACTTGTTTGACTTCATCAACGTCCCAGAAGAAAAGGTGTGTGGATTCCAATGAGCATTATATTACTGCAGAATGGGCCATGTTTAAAAAAAAGGATATGTTTATACAAAGATGCATTGATCCTTTAAGAAGCTCTGTTCTCATGAAGTGTCTACTAAGAATTGACTACAATATGGCTGCAACTTCAATATTGAATGATAAATGTCCAGAAAACTAGACAAATATCTTAACTCTCAGCCAAGAACAGAACAGACAACTTTCTCATCATTAAGCCTATTCGATTTTCCTTTCCCACGTAAAGGGGCAATAGCACTTTTTTAACATCAAGCCTCATCGAAAATAGAAATACTCTCTTTCGTTTTTCTATGAGAAAAGAGCGATGGGCATAAAATAGGCACAAAAGACTTTAAAACCTCTACAGAATTAATAACGATCCCAATAGCATTCAATTATGAACGTAAAGCTGAAATCATCATTACAGTATTATTACCACATCCCTCATGAACGCCCAAAATATTTGGATGTCAGATAAGGAATGGATGTCTTCGAAGAGCATTTCAATAGAAAGTGCAATTTTCTTTTACCGCCTCCCTTTTGTGGCAATAACATTCATGAACTTTTTGAGAAATTTGATTGGTGCACTTTTCTGTGTGTTTGTGAAGTGTTAGATATTCTACATGAGGGTCAATTCACTAAAATATAAGGCGTGCAGTATTTTTGTTATTTGGCAATTTTACCTACTAACATATTTTTCCAATTCAGTAGCGTTTGTATGTATAAAGTGAATGAAGTGCACATACGTTATTTTATCAATTTGAGGAAAATTTTGACTGTGAAAGAATATGGCAGGGGTTACTGCTTCTTAAAGTCCATGTGCATGTTTTAATTAAGGGTCACTATATTCCCCAGCCTTCTCATTACACAGATTTGGGTCTTACTTGGGTTCATACTTATGGTGGCTACAGCCTCTTACAATGTGTGAATCCCAGCCAGTAAATATCTTGCGCCAAGATGCCAGTGCCAGCACCATAGCACGCCATCCGTGTGAATGAGAAATACCTGTAAAGCAGAAGCATGTCCCAATCAAGTCTATAGGATATTGCACATAGGCATAGGTATCCCTTAGATTTTTTACTAACAAGACTGCAGACATCATGCAACATGAAACAACTCCTGCACTTTACCTCTGTGCAGGAAGCCCCTATGATAAAAACATGTCCCTGCTACTCTCTCTGCTCTCTCGTAACCTGGCCCATGGGCAAAGCAACAGGGTCTTTCCAAGCCCACCCTTGACTCAAATTTTATCACCTTCACAGTTGTGCCAATTCTTCCACTGTCACCTTGAAATACCAAATGAGCGAAGTAGTAAATAAACTCCCATGTTATGTGACGAGTGTCTAGGCGTAGCAATTATTAGCATGCCCAAGCACTGCATTATAAAATTATTTCCCAAACCCAAAACACTGGGTATTTTGCAGCAACCAGACAAAGGTCATTGAAAAGGTCAAATAAAATGAGAGAAAAGAAGGTCAGCACTGTGATGGTTTGGGAGAGAGCTTTAAAGAGGCCCTGGCACTCGGCCCTCCTTTTCCAAAATTGCTTGCTTCTTGACGCTCATACTCCAAACTGATTTCATTGGCTTCAACACTTTGAGCAACACATATATACACATCAGCAGTTCTTTTTCTGACAATCCCTGACATTATGGCTAAGCACAGAAACTGGCATCCCATTATTCAATGAGAACGTATTTGCTGGTCCTTATGGCAGTCCCAATGGATAGCACAATTACACTTGTGGCAGTCCCAATGGATAGCACAATTACACTTGGTTCAAGTTAGCCATGAAGTTAGTAAAGATAGAACAATAGGTGCAAAAGCTCATTTAAGTTCATTTGGTTAGTAGCAGGACCCATTTCAAGGTAGGGTGAACTGGGCAGCTAGGTCTTAGGGTAGGAGGAACCTGGTAGGAAAACTGTGGGTTCAAGAAACCACACAAAGGAGGTGTTTAGTTTGGCAACAATTATAGTGTATTAATGGCAAACAAAATACAAATTGTCTTTCAACTAATAATATAGTTGTACGGGCAAAATAATTATGAAAACATTACAAGATACTGTCATTATATACAACAAACGAAATCTCTTCAAACCCAGGGCAGCCAATGGCGTTGGGCGGTTCCGGGTTTGGAAAGATTTTGCTGCGAGTGTGAGGAGACGGCGTGAAAGATTCCGCCAGCCGTGCGCAAGGATTGAAGACTCCGTAGGAGCGCTGTAACTAGCAGTCAATCTACAGAACATCTCTTCATCATCTACCTATGCACTATAGAATCACTTACTTGCATGGTCACAAACCATAAAGTCTTTATGATACCCCTGAGGAAGCCTTAACCGGCGAAACGCATCTGGTAAAGACACTACACGGTTGTGTTAAAACTGCGATAATCTTTTGACTTTGATGACACCTATTCAGCCATCAAGTGTGTATCATTTGTAATAGTAGTGCACTCTGTCTAGTACTTCATGATTAGGAGCACCCTGATGAAGTAATCGGAATTAATCCTATATGTATATAATGACAGTATCTTCTAATGTTTTCATAATTATTTTGCTCCTACAGCTATAATATTAGTTGAAGTACAGACTGTATTTTGTATGCCATTATTACACTATAATTTTGCCAAACCTAACACCTACTTTGCGCGGTTTCTTGGACCCACGGTTTTCCTTTGTTGTTTTTGCATATATAACTTACTTTCTGAAGTGAGTGAGGTGTGGCAAGACTTTATCTTGTAGGAGTGTCTTTCCTCCCTTTCTTCCTCTCTCATAAAACTATCCCTGGTTATTATCAGGCATTTAGTGGATTCTCCATTGATATTCTTTATAAAACCTTATGTTCCAAAGTTTAAATAGAATACAGATTCTCTTTAAAATACCACGAGCTTTAGGTAACTGTGAGATTCAATGAAGTGTCTGTTAAGGAGAGCAGAAATTGGGTTCATGTGAAACTGTACTAAAAAACTATTTGATTAATATAAATAATTGCTTATTTACTCTTTCACATCAAAAAAGTTGTCAACTGCACTTTAGCAATAGTTGTGTTTATTAATAAAATATCAATTGCAATGAGAATAACTCCTACGTCTTAGTGAACTGACCCTTTGGTGTTACAGGGATTTTAATAGCAGCTTGTACTGTGTTTGGTATTTTCAGCAATCCATGACATCAGCTTTGTAGTGATATTGGATTTTTATTTTTTTAATCAAGAGATTTGTAAAATGATGAGTTTTAAAACATTGATCCATGAGTATAAGAATTGTCACAAATAATGTAAGTAAAATACGTGTGTAGGCTGCCAAACATTACATGGACATCCGTGTAAGCATGTGTGCCAATACTTTTGCAGTTGTTCATAAAGAAATTGAAAAAAGCAATGTCCTTTGTGTGCTGTGTGTAATTTGGGCGTTGGTTTTATCATGTTTTGCCTTATACTTATTTAGAAAGAACCAGTTGACAGTGATCATGGAGAATCTGGTGTGTGTAAAACAGTTGCCCAACATTGTTCATCAATCCATCATGGCGGGTCTATGAACGATGATCAGGAATGACCACCAACAAGAAGAGCACAGCAGAGTCGTTCTCTGCCCCCTCCAAAGAACATGGTATTATGGTACAGTGCTCATTCATTCATCTGTCACCAGAACCAGTTATGAAATATAATTTCCAGTAACAAAAATCCTGCATGGGTATGTAGCCTAAGGGATTATTTGCCTACTTGTACTTTTTTGCCCCCTGGCTGATTTAGTGCAGACAGCCCCTGCTGTAAGTAACTTGTTCACTGACACTAGGCTGACATTTTGACCTAACCAGGGAGGGAATACATGTAAATACCAGTATAAAAAACTTATCCCCATTTCAGAGGATGGGGGACCAGGTAGATGTACATGGGCTCTCATAGTTTGTTCTTTAGGAAACAACCACATCACGAGTATAAAAGACATCATGTTGCAGAGAAGGTGCCTTTGTTTCTCTTTAGTCCAACAAGCTCTGTACTGGGCTTGTGAGACAGAAAACAGGGCTCCTTAATTAGCAGGGGGAAGGAGCTTTGCTAAATTGGGAACCATACGTAGAGGGAGGTCCCTGCACAATGAGCTCAGGATAGGTTGTGTACTGTTTAAAGACCTATTGGAAAACAAGACAAGAACAAAGAATATAAAAAAATATGAATATGAAAAATGAAAAAAGCATTCTCACAGTCTTACTAGGTAAGTGGGTGCAGAATAATATCTATAACTGACCAGCACATGTGACACATGGAGTGTGTTCCATCTCCTGCAGCCAACAAGCCCTTCAAGTTATGAAAGAGATATTAGTTAGTCCACCCCAAAATGACTTTTCTTATGAATGGGGGGGAACCCAGAAAAATCCAAAAGCCAGTTCCTGACCCCTTTCATGTTTTGAATATTGGTAGGATCTCGTTGCCATTTGTCTGACACTTTTCTTGTCCAACAGGGAATTTGGCAAGTCCTGGCACCTGTGTTGCAGGCTCTTTAAACAGCCTTTCTTGACCTTTTGGACATGGGAGACCCTTGAAATACCAGGTAGGGAAGCCCTGTTATAATTACAATAACCACAGCTCACAGTATGGTGGTCATTGGATAGAATGGTGATTACATTGCTGGCCATTGATAACAATGTAACCCTTATAGATATCCAAAAATCATTGATGCCACTTAAACTGACCTGGGAGGCAAAGTTTGCTCACTGCTTAAAGAACCCCTAGCAATCTCTGGAGAAAATCCTTGTTGGGAAACACTGATCTATTTTGTATGTTAAAAAATATTGCACATAAAGTAGGAAACCCACAAAATTGCAGCAAGAGGTGTGCAGAGCCAGGAACCCGGACATCAGCCATAACTCTACCCCTCTGTCACCTATCCTAAAATGCTTTACCATATCAAAGTATGCCGAACAAACTTCAGCTGCAAAGGTTGCAGGTCCCGTTCCAAGTAATTTCCCAGCCAGAATATTTTGTCTTATTTTTCCCTCGGATGACTTAGTGAAAGTCCTGTGAACTCTTTTACTTAATGCGGCTTATCTTTTGGCTGTCATCCTGAGCGTTAGCAAGGCCAAGGCAGCTCTGATGGGCAAAGTTTAATGTGTTCCCTGTAAATAACAAAAGGGAAGATAAAATTACATACGTGAATTATTTCCTCTTTATAGTCAATTTAAAAAAAGGAATGGGTTGGTAAACATTGTTTGCATCAAGTAAGGTAGAATAAAATAATTTAACTATCACTTCCTAAAACTTTAGAAAAAATAAATAAAACAAGAATAAACAGCCCGTTAAAAGATCAAATGAACTGTTTTTGTTGCATTACTCACCTGGAATCACACAAAAGAATGCAGCTGTAGAGCCACAATAATTTGTATCTTTTATTACTACATAGAGTTCAACTAGGGTAAGTACACTCCAATCAAACATGACCTAACATAACCTACCTACCATACCCCTCCATTGAGGTGGACCAGATCCAAAGGACTGTGGCCCATTGTTTCCTTTGCACCTCCTCATGCCTGTGCAGTGCAGCCGGATAGATTTCTGCAGATAGATGGGCTATCATGAAGTCCATGGGGCTGCACTGTGCTTGCTGAATAAAAGACTTATAGTGGTCCAATGTAAGCAAACGCTTGACCACAGAATATTATTATTAATATTATTCATAATAATAAACAGGATTTATATAGTGCCAACATATTACGCAGCACTGTACATTAAAAAGGGGTTGCAAATGAAAGATGAATACAGAAAGTGACACAGGAGGAGAGGACCCTGCCCCGAAGAGCTTACAATCTAGGAGGTGGGGGAATTAACACACAATATGATAGGAGCTATGTAGTGGTGGGAAGTAGTGATGGTTTCAAAATACAGAAGACGGGTAGGCAAGTTTGAAAAAATGGGTTTTGAGTGCTCTTTTAAATTAACAGAAAGTAGGAGCAAGCCGAATAGGACGAGTAAACAGGTAAAAGCTCTGAGACACCTTC
>NC_092862.1:133934227-133936367 GCF_032062135.1 Pyxicephalus adspersus
TTTCTGCTACAGAAAGTTGAATTTACAAAAAATGTGGCTAAATGAACATACAAGAAAAAGTCACAAACACGGAGTATGATACTGCACAGAAAGTATGAGCCTCTCCAGCTCCCGTAGTCCAATCAGGCTGTCAGGGAACCTTGTCACCATGGTAACAATGCACAGCTTGTGTTGACAACCAGCAAGAACTCCCGGGAGAGAGAAGTGAGAGATTCACGACCATGCCGGCGGCTCAGGGGGTGGCAGCGGCCCCTCTAATGGGGATTCCCCGGCCGGACAACGGCAAGAAGAGCGCTGGGCGACCTGTGGTGAAACTGGTGGTGACCGACACCGAACTGGGGGAAAGCGAGGTAATACAGACTACCGTATATATTAGATGTGAGGGGCAGATAGGCATAGCTACGCCTCTGTAATTGCCCGGGCACTACAAGTCCCAGCAGGATAGTGCAAGGTTGTGACTGGGGCCTGTGCTTCTAGCATAGAATTAAAATAAATGTATTCATAGATATTTTATGTGTATAATTATCAACAGAACTTTTATTTGTGCTTTTGCAGAACCTTACAGCCATATTATAATAATCCCATCAACACCAATACAAATGACCTGATATCACAATCTAATAATTACAAAACTGATGCTATAAAATGTTTGAAATGACAGAACAGAGCTGTGGAAGGGGCCTACTAGGCCCACCTTTTACAGGCAGGAAATTACAGAAGGGGGCGGATACCAGACTAGGCACCCTGTGCAGGAAGAGAGAGCAGCACTGACTGGTCTTTATTATAGGAAAAGATCTGCTGCAGTTTAACTCGGGATTACTATGCAGATTTGGAAGAAATACACAAAGGAATCAAGAGCTCTATTTATAAAACAGAGATTCCCTCAAACATTTCCTGGTGGGAATCCAATACTGTCATTGAAACACACAGACCTTGAAGATTACCATGACGGAATATCAGATTCCATGTTTTATAAACGGAGCCCAAGAATCAAGACTACACCTGCCTTTTTATATTAAAAAGAAACTAAACTCAAAAATGCCTAAAAAAAAACACCTTTAATCCCACAGCGCAGTCGATTGGTCTGAAAGGCCTATTCCATCGGGTCGTGGGTCGTCCTGGCATGCTTGGCGCTGCCATCTTTTCCTCTTCTTCCCCCATTACCCGACCCAGGCTGGAGATCGAGTAACGTAGGTTAATTTTTTTCTTGAAAAGGCCACTTTTGCTCGGGCTCGGACATGGGCAGCCAATGGTATGAAAGATGGAGCATGCAGACACATTATTCAAGAATATAACTTGATGAATCTGGTGTGCAACAGAACAAACTCTAATGGGGACATTCACACCAGTAGGTAAGACCTGTAGGGACTTTGGGTCATTAAAGCGTACGTAAACTCAGAACTTTCACTTTACATAAAAGGGTAGACAACACTTTTATGTAAAGTAAAAATCTGTTTGTTTTTTTTAAGTGCAACACCCTTTTTTAAAATAAAAAAAAAGAATGCAGCACTGCCGCCTTATTCTCGACTGTCTAGGCGATCGCAAATAAATGGGAGTGCAAAGCCCCCTGGGATACCTATGTCACCCATCCCGGGAGGCTCTTGGGTGCTCCTTCTACGCATACCCAGGCATCTCGGGCATGCGCAGAAGGAACGGTTTTGTCAAAAGGGAAACACATGCGCAGTGACATCAGCAGATTTTTTTCCCATCTATGTCACCCATTCTCACACCTGGGTCAGGTGACGTAGGAAGAAGAACGAGGAAGAAGAGGGGACGATGGCGGCGCCTAGATAGCTGGCCCGAGAACTGATGCAGGACGACGCTGGACCCAAAGGAAGAGACCTCCCGACCGATCTACTGTGTGCGGGATTGAAGTTAAAGTGTGTTTTTTTTTGTTTAAGGGGACTTTTGAGTTAGTTCTTCTTTAAGAATGATTGTGTCATCAAATCCAGCCAGGGGTCACCTTAATTCAAAACCTCCATCATGAACCTCTCTGTGCCCTGGATCTTCACTTTTCTAAAGATTTAAACTGAAGGATCTTCAGCATCCAACACAGTTCTAGGAGAGTTATATAAGTGGATACCCCCTGTTCTATCTACCAAATCCAGTGTCATGTATTGTATAGCAGCCTTTCCCCACT
>NC_092862.1:133938379-133955978 GCF_032062135.1 Pyxicephalus adspersus
CTCGTCCTTTATAGCTTGCTCCTACTTTCTGCTCGTTTAAAAGAGCACTCAAACCCATTTTTTCACACTTGCCTACCCATCTTTTTCTGTCTCCTAAAACCCTCACTACCCACCCATCATTCCATATCACCATTCCATTGTGAGCTTCTTCCCCTACGTCTTAGATTGTAAGCTCTTCGGGGCAGGGTCCTCTCCTCCTGTGTCACTGTCTGTATCTGTCTGTTATTTGCAACCCCTATTTAATGTACAGTGCTGCTTAATATGTTGGCGCTATATAAATCCTGTGTATTAATAATTTAAAGGAGGCAGAGAATGCTCACATATATGTTGGAGTGTTTCCTAGAATGTACTACAATGGTAATTTACCTACAGAGTATTGGAACCCAATGAAGGGGTATAAGTCTCAATCTAGGAAAAATTTAAAGTAAATATAACCGGATTCTTGGCACCAGTCAACCTGAAATCAAAGTGAAACTGGTCTGATGTGTCAGAAACATGTTCAGTAACCTCTGTTCAGGGTTTTAATTATACAAAAACAACCACAATGGTCTCATAATTGTAGCTAGCGTGTGTGTGTCTGTGGTTTTTCGGTTTTATATTGATATGATGGAATTATTGTTATCCTTTAGTGGTTCCTAGCTATCACCATATGTTGGGACTAGTGATGATGATTCAGCAGGGGTTGCTGAGATATTTTGGGTAATCAAAAAATTTGGCACAAAGTTTATGAATTCACAAGGCCATGAATAGGATTCACTGGGCACCCCAGCCAAACCTTGGATGTGGCTCCTCTCAGGCCTGGGGCAACCCAAGGGGATTTTCGATTGTGCGCCCCATCTGGGGACAGTTAGCGATATGACTGTGGACTTTGTAAAGAGCTCCGTAATATGTTGGCTCTAAGTTAATGATAATAATAGGGAGTAATGAAGGTTGATTGGTGATGGAAACTAAAAGGGGTATGGTTCGATAATATCTGAATCTACTGCATGTAACATACTGACTGCAGGGGTCAGGTGTGCATAACATACATAGTGCAGGGGTCAGATGCTTGTACCCTGCTGCATGCAGGAGCAAGCATTTGTAATGTGCATGGTGCAGGGTTCAACTATATGTTACCTACTATGTAGAGGAGTATGTAATGTACATAGTGCAGGGGTCAGGTGTATGTAAAGTACATAGTGCAGGGGTCAGGTGTATGTAAAGTACATAGTGCAGGGGTCAAGTGTATGTAAAGTACATAGTGCAGGGGTCAAGTGTATGTTACCTACTATGTCCAAGAGTATGTAACGTACAAAGTGCAAGGGTCAGGTGTGTGTAATGTACATTAATAAAGGGACGGCAGTATAAAAAATCCAGTGCACAGCACGTCTTATAATTCGTTTTACCATCACCTCCTTAATTTCAGAAGACAGCAGTTCCCCTTATACACATACTAGAGTTGCTTTAAGAAAAAAAATATAGGCAGAGTGAATTTTCTCCTTACATTTTTCACCTTGCTTAGTAAATGAGATGAAGCACTGCTGATCTCAACCATCCAATCGTGCAAGCAAAAAAAATTTTAAAAGTGATATATATTTATACACACTCACATTTACTTATATCGTGGTTAGCTGTCCTTGCTTCAGTTCCCAAAGTCTCTACTTGTGCCAACAATGGGGTGGTGGTGCTGAACTGGCCTCATACCAGGACTAAAGGTCCTAAGTATATAGCCAGGCTGTATGGCTTTATACCTAGGTGGGGGCAACAATACCAAATCAGAAGGATCCATGGAAATGTTTATTAGCCAGAATCTTGCAAGGATATCATGCATTGTATTGAAGCATCATTTTGAGACGACACTGTGGCTCAGAGGTAGCACTCTTGTCTTTGTAGCACTTGGTTCCCAGGACTGGCCAGGACTCAACCTGCATGGAGTTTGCAGGTTCTCCCCATGTTTGTGTGGGTTTCCTCCCACATTCCAAAAACATGCAGTTAATTAAGGTTAATTGTCTTCCCCCCAAATTGCCCTTAGACTGTGTTATTGACATATTACTATGGTAGGAACATTAGATTGTGAGCTCCTTTGTGGGACAGCTAGTGACATGACTATGGACTTTGTAAAGCACTATGCAATATGTTGGTGCTATAACAATATTACCTATAATACAATATTTCTCACAATTTTCATGGAATGATAATGTTCTCTTTCTGTAATATTGTATGTATTACAATACATGATAAGGCAAGTATTATAATATTGTATTATAATAACTTTTTTAGTATAAGTGCTACATTGTTACATAGTAGGTTCTCTCTGTGTGTAAATAATAAGGTTTGGTAAAAGTTCAGTTATCTCCTAATTCACAACAAACAGTTTACAAAAAAATAGTTTTTTTCCTATTTTTGCTTGTCTGTCAGTAAAACCTTATTGATGATGTTTTCCATCAGCCTAATTGTCTCTTCTGAGGAACAAAACAAGTTGAGATGTCTTTGATCTCTTACAAGCACATTATCCATAAAAACCTAAATAGCACATTTCTTTCAACATCACTTCTAGTTTATTTAACCCACAGGTTTAATGGGTTGGTCCTGTTAAACTTTTAATTTCTAAATTGCACAGTGGATTAACTTTTTTTTTTTGTTTAAATATTACTTTTTATAAGCTTTTCCTAAATGCCTGATGAAAAGTGTCTGAAAATGGCTAAACATCAAATGATGTCATTTAGCCTGGGGAAACGAGATGATTGGTTTGGTAGAAAGTGTCTGGGTTATCCGGATTTAAAAAGACAAAAACTATTTCATGCTTATTAGTCAGCAAATAATATTAGTGTTATAATAATAATAGCCGAGCCTTTTTGGTGGTAGGTAGCTCGAACTAGTATGACTACAAAAAAAGTCTAAAAGGGGTTCTACATAAGGAGGTGAATAGAAATCACAGTTTCCATTCACAGCACAGTGGCTTAGGGGTTAGCACTCTGGTCTTCGCAGCGCTAGGACCCAGGTTTAAATCTTGGCCAGGACAATATCTGCATGGAGTTTGCAGGATCGTGTTTGCGTGGGTTTCCTCCGGGTACTCCAGTTTCCTCCCACATTCCAAAAAACATGCCATTCGGTTAAATGACTTCCCCCCAAATTGACCTTAGACAGGGTTGATGACATATGGCAGGGACATTAGATTGTGAGCCCCTTTGAGGGACAGCTAGTGACTCGACTATGGACTTTGTACAGTGCTGTATAAATATTTGGCGCTATTGTATTGTAAAAGTTACTTTTGTAAATTATAGAAAACAATCAAAAATCAGTTAACAAGCAAGGCAGAACCTGTATCCCTCCCATGATGTAGTGGTGACTTCTATGGGGCCTCAAGGCTCAAGACACTTTAAGATGGCCCCATATAAGTCTATAAGGATCTGCTGTACACACTGCAGAAGGTTACAGAATTCTGATTGAGTTTAAAATTCACCTGATTTATTTGAGGGTGAGGCATTCTTAGTCAGGGGATGGTTTATTATTATCTTGTATTTATATAGCACTAACATATTAAGCAGCGCTGTACAAAGGCCAAAGTGATGTCACTAACTGTCCCTGAAAGAGGCTCACAATCCATTGTCCCTACCATAGTCATTAAAGTGGAACTAAGGTAAAAATGCTCCATAAGACAGATCATTATTGAAGAATGGGATAGGTGATGTCAAATTCAGTCTACTAATTTGGAGGTATGGCAGAGCTTGGGTGAATAAACCAGTTTGTAGTTTGTTTTTGGTTTTCAGTTGCCTGTTTTGTATGTTTGCCAATTCAGAAATCTATTGTAGCATATTTATAAAGCTGTCAGTCTCGCATATAGCAGACACTCTCTACAGGTAAATCCTACAGGTGCACATTTTTTAATCAAAAGTGATTGATTCTTTACCAGTGAATGTTTTGTGAAAGTAAAAGTTCCTGTTAATCATATAAGATCACGCGTCTTTCAAAGAAATGAAACAAGAAAAAAAAGTTTTGGTTGTATGTTCTGTAAAGCCCCTTTCACGCTTGCAATTTAACCACACAGATAGGCACTCCCTGGCACAAAGCTTAATGCTGATTTGCACTCAGAAATGGCAAAGCACCCCACAAGTTAATGCATTTGTGGTTGCATGTTTCAGAGGAGGAAGAGCAACTTGTCTATGGCAAGAACCTCATCGCAAGATACTGGAACTGCCGCTGCAAATGAGTTCACAAAACAGCTACCAGCCGCTTCCATTCAGTTTATTGGCAGCAGCTGGAACCCCTGTTGATCCTTCAGCAGAACACTGCAGCCATCTGCCAATCTGAAATGACCCTAAATCATATCTCCTCATTGCCTTGACATTTGCTTCGTCTACAAACCTAACTAATATGTTGTTTTTCAGGCTGTTCCCTCAAAACCTATTGATATGAACCGAGTATTGAATTTGTTTGAAGATCCATTCTCTGTAAGTATACTTGTTTTTCCAAATGATTATACTCAAATCTAAATAGCTACAATTGACACATGAGGCCTGATTTAATAAAGCTCTTCAAGGCTGGAGAGGATACGCTTTCATCAGTGAAGCTGGATGATCCAGGAAACCTGAAATGGATATGGTCCAGGATTGAAAACATTTACTTACAAATAGCGCATGACTTTTAAGAAATCCATTTCAGGTAGGTTGGATTACTCAGGTTCACTGGGGAAAATTTATCCTCTCCAGCCTTGGAGAGCTTTAATAAATCAGAGCCATAGAAACAATATTAGGTGAATGACTGATCCATAAAGTGTGTCTGCAAATATTCATTTGGAAGGAAATTTCTGTCCTAATAGACATAAGGGGTCTAGTTATAGAGCAGTGAATCTGACATTCACTGAAACATTTCCTGATGGAGAATCTTCCAGATCCATGGGAAAGAATAATTCACCACCAGGGAATGTTTTGGTGTTTGTCAGATTCACAGTTTTATCAATAGACCCCTAAAAGATGCATCTGTTACACTGTAAAAATATATTATTTCAAAAGTAGATTTGATTGGATAGTGGTCTGCAAACTATTTTGCCCCTTAAGAAATACTGCAGACTGCAGACTATTTTGCCCCTTAAAAAAATACCTGAAAAGGTTTCAGGTACAGTTATCATGGATGCACTTAACAAAACCTAACAATACATAGGGTCTGTTTTATTAAAGCTCTCCAAGGCTGAAGAGGATGCACTTTCATCAGTGAAGCTGGGTGATCCAGCAAACCTGAAATGGATTTCGTATTTTATAGCAAATGTTTTGAATCCTGGATCAGATCCATTGCAGGTTTGTTGGATCACCCAGCTTCACTGGTGAGTGTATCTTCTCCAGCCTTGGAGAGCTTTCATAAATTAAGAGCCATTGTGTATAGTACACATTTTCTTCTATTTCAGGCTTTTATGTCTTTCTTTGATATCATGGAGGAGATTTTGCCTCATCTTTTATCCCTGTACAGTATGTGGAAGTAATGGGGTGCCCCAGAGACAGAAATACATGGATAGTAATACAAAATAAAGTTCTTACCCTACTTACTCAAGTTTTGGTAAATCTCCCCATTGGGGACACATTAATAAATACAGACAGAGGCTCCAACCATTATTCTCTTTTGGAAAGTTTGACTAAAGCAAGCTGAGTGAACTGGATGAATTAGTACAGCTGCTATGTGTTGGAAGCTCCTGGTAAACCCCAAGTTATGTATATAAAGTACAGATATAGCCACCCTCATGTGCATATTTAAAGCAGAACTAAGCCCTTTTTACACTCACCTGTCCCCATTCCATCGTAGGCCCTGCCATATTCTTCCTTCTTCTCTTCCTTGTTTTGATCTTAGGCCATCTGGTTTGGCCAAGCTGGGATGAGTCCCACTTAGATGCACGGTAGTTCATTTGGTCCTGGAAGTCACATGGGAACCCAAGATGCACTGAGTATTCCAGCTTCCTTCACTGAGCTGTATGTGCAATATTTTGTCAGGACATATTGAACTCCCAACCTGGCCAGTCAGGATGGCTAAAGATAGTAACCACAAGTGAAAACAGAAGAGTGTAAAAATAAAACTGACCAGGCAGGTAAGTTTATTTTTATTGTAGTTGGGACATCACGTGTCCCTTCTTCAAATAAGGGTCTGGTTGCAATTTTTCGTTTGTATTTTTAGTTCCACTTTAACTTTAATGGCATATGATACAGTTGTCCCTGCAAAGTTCCACAACTACCTATAGACCCTGCAGCTTCCTGTGATGGGGTGGTAACAATGCTACACTGCTCCTGAACTCAGAGTAGAGTTGTCATTCACTTAGGCTGTGCTGCTTGGATTGAAGAAATGTTGCAGGGGACATAGCAACTAAGACTGTCAGCACTTTTTTGGAATATTACTGTAAATATTTCATATACTCTAAATATTTCATAGAGTTGTCCATGTGCTACAACATTTTTTTATTAAAAAATTAATATGGGCCATTGAATGATTGCAATATATAGGTACTTCTTGCACAGTATTGTTTTATATGCTGCTTTAAATATGTTCTTTATTTCCAGAGAGATTTGGTAGAGAGGCATGTCAGAATTTTAAAGAAAGTTGCCAAAACTTATTGCAACGGTATTGTATCCTTTTGTAAATCAGTAGATGAATGTTCCTTCATGTTTATTGATATTTTTATTATTAGATTGGATCACATATAAATGAGGATTACATGAATCAGTGATAATCATCTCCAATATTGGCCATACACATTGCAAGCTGATTTTACAATTGTTATACCAATTTTTTAAGAAATACCTAAACAATGTATTATGTATGCTGACAGATCATTCAGTGTGGGTAAGGTTTATTAGCCTTCCTCAAACTTTTTAACGTGGGGGTACCCTTGAAATAACTTTCTTGTCTTCAGGGAACCCCTGCTATAATTACTTTATCCACAGCTCACAGTATATTGGCATGATGGTCACTGGGATGAATGCCTCTTACATTGCTGGTTGTTGGAAAGAATGTCAGCCTTACAGAAAGCCAAAAAGATCATTGGTGTCACTTAAACTGACCTGAGAGGCTCAAACTGCTCATTGCTTAAGGAACCCCCAGCATCCTCTGGAGGAACCCTGGTTGAGAAACACTGGTTTAGAACCAACATCAGTGTTTCAAATTAGGGTAAATTACACTGACTTTCATGTCCTAAGGATATGACTGGTAAGGGAGCTGGCATAGTTGACTTAAAAGTGCAAACACAGGGTCTATTTTCCTTATATTGCAGTGTTCTCCCCAGCCCATTTTACCTAAGCACACCACCCGGCATTTTTCAGTAACCACCCAGCTGTTTTTGGGTGGTTACTGAAGATTTGGGTCACCATACAAGGCCTGCCACCCGCCTACAATTTCTTCCCACCTGGCTTAAAAAAATTGCCTGGGTTAAACACTGTATTGCCTTTACTACCTATTGAATCACTAACCTGGAACAAGCGTGCATCAATGCATTTTTCTTCTGTATCAAAGTTTGAATCACTGCATGAAAAAGATTTTTCCTGACCCCGCATAGCATTTAGATTGGTTCCCTTGATCCACTTATGTCCGTCCTATGCATAGTAATTATACGTGGTATTGTCCTATATTATTTTGCTTTTTCCTTAATGTAACAATGAATAAGCTGCTGAAAGATCTTCCACAAATAGTGAAAATTTTAAACATCTGTGCAACGAGGGCAGGAGATCATACAGAATACATCGATCCCATGTGTGACATTGTGAAGCTCTGTGGGTAAGTAGGTGCCTGTAGGTGATTAAAGTTGCTATTGTGGCACATGGGAAAAAAACACAGCAGGAAACCCGTAATTAAAATCAAATTATGGGCAAAGTCATTATTGTCATACAGAAATATAGGTAAATAAAAAGTAGAGAAAACAAAGCTGGGGTTTTTTAGGCAAAACAAATTTGTATTGTATTTTTCACATGATTAATCATATATAACAACAATGGTGATATGTGGTCATTCCCAATAAATAGGCATGGGATATGTGGACCATTAGCTATACATGTCAGATACCTGCCTAAATAACACTAGTATAAGACGTAAAGTCTGTTGCCCCGACGCGTTTCACCATGAGATTTCTTCAGGGGCAGAGGCCGATAATACTTGTTATCTGGGGTATGTAGCTAGTTGTCTTGTTAGTGTTAGGATTATAACTCCATAATGATGAGGATAGGGATATAGGATCCAGATAATTCAGGATGGTTAGTGTGGAAAATGCGGGGGAATAGGGGCATGTTAATGAAGGGAGCACTATGGGGGCACTATGCTAAGAAGAACACAATTGGCCTGATTTATTAAAGTTCTCCAAGGCAGGAGAGGATACACTTTCATCTGTGTAGCTGGGTGACACAGCAAACCTAGGATGGATTTCTTCAAAGTCATTTGCTATTTGCTAGCGAATCATTTGAATCCAGGACCAGATTCATTCCAGGTTTGCTGGTTCACCCAGCTTCACTGATGAAAGTGTATCCTTTCCAGCCTTGGAGAGCTTTAATAAATCAGGCCCAATAATGGGGTTAAGCGTGATAATAAGGGAAATAATGTTATAGGGGAGTTCAGAAGCCATTGCAGAGGCTCACTGGAGGATGGGTGGCATTGTATAGTGGGACAAATTTGGAGGCCAAAAAAAAAATAATTCCATTTGTGTTGCCATGCTCAATAATAGCCATGACCCAATAGAAAATCACCTTGCAGTGATTTAATTTTTTCCTCTTGGGGTGTCCTGATGAGCCCCCGATCTTTTTAGGAACATACCACTGCTCCTATTGTGACCTGTGCCCATATTTAAAATTATAACCACATCAAGCTGATGTTGACAAAAATAATGTTTTGCTTTCAAGCAGTCTTATCGTTTTTTGTGTGTTTTTAGCCTTCCATTCCTAAAAGAGAGGATGTCGGATGAAGCCACATATGCACAGGTTGTTGCAGATTCGTTTTCTCAGTTGGGTAAGAGGCATTGCTCAACTATTGGCACTCAATACTTTTCAAGTTTTACAATTCTTTATTTTTATACTAATTTTAATTATTATTTTATTTTGTGCACATTAAGATTTTAGTCAGCCCCCATTATATTCTAATAGGGATGGAGGTTGGACAAGTGAATTTCACTCACCAGTGCCCTCCTCCAATGACATACATAGCGGTCGTTCATAAATCTGCCGTGGTGGTTTGATGAACAGAGTCAGGAACCACTGTACACATGTCAGATTCTTGCCCGAGATGAGCACAACCATCCAGCTCCCTGGTCATTTTTCTGACCAATGTACACAGCCTAAGAGGGAAGGGAGATTTTCTCTCCCTATCTCAATATATAAAGTCTGATCGCTGGGCTGCTTGGGTATATTTTTAAAACAGCAGCGATTATTATTCAACTGGTTTACCACTTATAAAATTAACAAGTATTGAGAACTGTTATAGGGTCCTCATTTCATCTTTATGCAGTAATGCTATTTATATACAGTGAGCTATACACTATATCTTTCCCCTGAAAGTAATGGTATTCATTCATTTAGTACAGCAATGATTTTTTTACTTTACTTTACAGAGAACATTGTAACACTGACATCGGTGTATGTAAGACTGCCGTCTCCTATATTTCAGTAGCTCTTTTACGTATGCTGCTGGGTCCAAAGATAACATTTTTTGCCATTCTGAAAGTGGTGTCTTTTCTTTTTTAGTGTGTTAGCGTTGTCCAGGTGTCAGGAGTATTGGGTATATTTCACTTTAACCTGAACGTCATGCTGAGTGCATCTCTTGTATGACAAAATCCTCATGGGGAAGAGATCTCAGTGACACAAGCTGTTAGGGCTCTTGGGTAATGATGGCATTTTGTGTGTGTATTCAACAGTGTTATGCAAGTTGTGATACAGTGAACGTGACATCCATGTTATAGTTATTATCCAAAAAAGAATTGCTGATTTGGTAAACCGACTGTCCTGGTGTTTGGGTTAAGCCATAAGACCTCCTTCTTTGATGCTGCTTTTTTCCTGGTGGAAGTGGCAAAATCTTCCTTTCTTACAAGCAACATTCTGCATCATTTCCGTATAGTAAAGTGGCCGTTGTGACCTTTTGATTCAGCCACAGAAGCTAGCCACAAATGCATCTTGCACCCAGAAATCAGGAACTTCTAAATTAGGCAAAGAAGAGTTTTCTAACAAAGATGACAGCAGACCCCTAATGATACTGGACTTTTGTTTACAAATGTTTAAAATGTCTGACTGGTAGCATAGGAAATCATAAAACAATAAAAATTATATTACTGCACATGAAAAACTTTATCAACACTATTATGCTATTGGTAAACGAAAACTGGTGCCAAAAGCATGAGCTCACATTTGATTGCATAATTGCCAACATATACATATATTGCCTCCTTCTTACAGCCTTCATTGTGTATAGAGGTAACCCAAAGCTTATAAGGTTAAGGTAAAAATAAATGTGCAGTAGTTCTGTATGTCTTCAACGGTTTATTAAAATATTTTCTCCTGTAGTGTTTGTAATGATAATGGTACATTTTTTCTTTCCTTGGAGGCTGCCTGATGAGGGTGCCAAGTTCTCAACTCAGGATACAGATCTGCAAGTCGATTGCCAACTTTTATAATCCAGAGATGTCAAAACAGCAGACTGAAGGTACAGTAGCTGTAATGTTTTGCACACTTTATGCAGTGATCAGATCTGCTATAGCTTTTCAGTGAGATGTGTAATAAATTTAAATGTACCACTCATGAGGCCAAATCAATGAGCTTTAAAGATCATTATGTATTGTAAAAACTGGTCTTTTTTTCTCTCTTATTGCCTAATAATTATTGTTATTAACAGGCAATAAGAGCTTAAATGATAGTGATCATTATTTAGTAAATTGATTTTTAGAAAACTTAGTCCTCAGGCACTAAGTCCTCTATCTTGATATTGCTGTATTTACTGATTATCCCCTCTATGTACAGGGTGCTCTATAGATCTTTGTTGTTTTTCCATATTTCCATGTACAGCACCTCAGAAGATGTTAATGCAGTCTATAATTTATAAAAGAAATAAATAGGAGTATGATTGTTGAGCATGGCCTCTTCTTTCCTTACAGTTGTGACTTTTTAAAGTAACAAAGGTTTCGTTCAGTGATAGTTTCCACACGTGTTTGTGGCTTGCAGCTCTTCATCTCTGAGCTATATGTCATATTAATCTATATTAAGGGAGAGCATATCAGCATCATGATGACTTTAAAGCTAGTTATCATTTAAAAAAATATTGTACATGCTGTGTGTCAAATCTTATATTTCACACAATCATCAGGGCTGCTACGTTGTTCCAGGGGCCATCAAAACTCTGATCTAGCCTCCTCTGCAATTACAGTTCTGAATCTAGCTCTTCTGTAGCTCCTCCAATAGACTTAGCCTAGCTCTTCTGTAGCTCCTCCAATAGACTTAGCTTAAAAAAAAGAAAAACAATGCACCATAGACCATCACAAACAGTTATGGTAAATCAGTAATGGGTTAATGTCCAGCTTTCTGAAAACCACAACCAATGCTGGTTGCTGGGCAGCATGGTGGCTCAGAGGTTAGCACTCTGGATATTGCAGGGCTAGGTCCCAGGTTCAAATCTCGGCCAGGGCACTATCTGCATGGAGTTTGCAGGTTCTCCCCGTGTTTGCGTGGGTTTCCCCCAGTTACTCCGGTTTGCGCTCACATTCCAAAAACATGTAGTTAGGCTAATTGGCTTTCCCCCAAAATTGACCTTTGACCTTAGATATCAACTAATGAATTTCTTAGGGACATTAGATTCTGAGCCCCTTTGTGGGACAGAGAGTGACATGACTATGAACTTTGTACAGTGCTGTGTAATATGTTGGTGCTATATAAATACCTAGTAATAATAGTAGTAAACTGCAATAATAAACATTTTTGCTCTTGAGTTTAGATATGTTTTAAGAAGATCAACTGTTGGTGCGGACTTGTCAACTCTCTATTGAAATATATTAACATTTTTGATGGTTTGTACAGACATATAATAATGAACATTTATTTTTGTTCCCATATTTTATTACACAGGTTTTCAACCAACCAGCCTAGCTTACAAGATAAAGATGGCTGAAGTGGGTGGTATGGCAGAAACACTTGTTTTGTCTCTGACATTACTTGAGAATCATCTGCAAGAGAAGATAGCACTGCTGAAAGTACTGCAGCTTTTCTCAAACTCTATTGGTATGTGTAAAAACTGTGACAAGATAGAAACACAGTGACTAAAAGTGACAGATTGTTTATAACCCCTTCCCAATCTGTTCTAGAAATCCAGTCTGACAGGAATTCCATTTACATGTATGCTACTTATATTCGTTCATTGGTACACATGCTTTGAAAGGGAAGAGAAAGCATTATACATTACATTTTTGGGGCTGGCGTCTTGGCTCAAAACTGAATTCCAGCCTTCCTTTTAAGCTTCATGTTTGTACTGGATCCTTTCCTGTACTGAAATTGTGCTCTATAAGTTTACTGCACACGGTAGGCTTCTTACATTATGCATTAGAATCAAATGTCTAATTTCCTGTGGAGGACATCCAGCACCATATGTGCCTTTTTTTCCAGCCTTACTGTCCCTGATCCACCCTTTTTATTCATTAGATTTCAGTTTCAGTCCTCATCACAACACCCTGCTAGCTTCTCTCGCCACTCATGATCTGCCTATAATGCATAAAAAAACATAGAGACCATGTAGGATATCACTGGTTCTAAAACATTAAAACATCATGAAACAGAATGATTTCTTTAATAAAGGTCATAAAATAGGAGGAAACTGGGAAGGTAAAATAAAAGCAGATTCAATTTCAGCTTTAATCATAAATTATTTACTGGGCAAAATGAATCAACTTTTTTTTTTACACCTGCTAAATTTATATCCTCTGTATAAATGAATGTAATGTTTGCTACATGGCATTTTGGCTGTTGCCAAATTACAATATCATCACATAACAGTGGCTTCAATTTTCTAGTAGCAATCTCCTATTGATCATGTAACATTTCAAATCACCATTAGAACCAAAGACTGGTAGCCATTTTGTATTCTGATAGTGAAGAGATTTGTAGAGCAAAAACAACACATTCGAACAGTCAAAGTAAAGCAATTGTCTATTTGTTTTTGTTCTGTCACACTGGAAAATTAATGAACCACTTACAATACTCTTCTTTTCCTTCTGTATAGAGAACTGTAAGCTTATGGCCAAAGCTCAGGCTGCCTGCCGGATCTGTTCCCGACTCAATGACCCTGATCCCTCTGGACAGGTCCTCTTTCGTTCCTCAGAGATTCTCTGGAATCTGCTGGAAAATGGACCTAAAGAAGAAATCATTAATCAGCTCAGTAACATAGAATGTATCTAGTAAGCACATTTATTATTACCAAAACACAGTCAGTCCATGTTCTTGGTAGAACTTTTAAATCTTGGCTTTGGGGGGCACAGTAATCACGCCCAGGTAAATCTTATTACACATTAGATCTCTCCAAAAAAACACAAATATTGTTAAGCGGGAGAGTCTGCCCTTACTGAACTTACAAAAATTGGATTGTATGCTTGCATGATACTTGTATGTACAGCTTGATAGGTAATATATTTTACATTTGACACAAAGACCTGAACTAAACTTAGATGAAGTGTGTAACCAGCTCAGTGGTAAAAGGTACAGTGTTAGCAAAAAGCAAATGACGTTGAAGAAATCCATTCTAGGTTTGCTGGATCATCCAGCTTCACTGAAGAAAATATATCCTCTCCAGCCTTGGGGAGCTTTAATAAATCAGACTTATTGTCTCACCAATTAGTTTGTTATGCAGAACCTGCAGATAACTGGTTTAGATAAAGAACTGATAATGCTAATATTTACTTAGATATTAAATAAACAGGCTGGAACACCCTGACATAAGGTCACTGAAAAATGTCAGCCATGAACAAGCAGGCATCTTCATGATAATAATGTGTGACCAGGCATATCTGAAATCTGCTGTAGCACTGAGACCAGCTTTTCTCATGCCAGTCTGTAGATGGACTAAAACAATGCACACCCAGTTCAGGCCTAGTACACACGATCAAAACTGCTACCAGTTTGGTGTTCAGCTGACTGATCTGATCAATATTCCCATCAGTAATTGATCAATTGTTAACTGCCAAACTACAATACCATCACACAGATGGCTTCAGTCAAAAATCCCAAATCACAGCACACACGTGTTCAAGAAAATGTAAAATCATTTTCCCCATTGAATTTTCGTGATTAAACATACAGTGTTTGTACTGTGTTTATTTTATAGTGCGCTCAAGGACTCCTTTGTACGTCTACTTACCAATGGCTACAGACATTATGACCGGCAACTGCGAAATGATCTTCTGGTGATCACTACCTTGATCGCAGAGAACAATTGCTCTCCACTGGTTGTAAGTATAATATAAATATAGTACATTAAAACATAATAGGCCTGATTTTTTAAAGTTCTCCAAGAATAGAGAGAATACACTTTCATCCGTAAAGCTGGGTGATCCAGCAAACCTTGAATGGATTTAAAAGTCAATCCTGGACCACCAGATCCATTCCAGGTTTGCTGGATCAGCCAGCTTGATGAAAGTTGATGAAAGTGTATCCTAATCAGCCTTGGAGAGCTTTAATAAATCAGGCCCAATGCCTCAAGCTTATCTCAACCCAAAAAACAAATATTTTGGTATATTACAATTCCATTGCTTTTTATTTTTTCTTAGATAGATCACAGATTAACAAGCACCTGTGTAGATTTCTTGGTATATTAAATGATGTGTAAAGAAGAAAACACCAATGAATATTTTAGGATTTATACATATTGGTGTAAGGAGTCAGCTTAAAAAGTTTTTTTTTAGCGAAAGGATTGGGTGTAATGGCATCACACACAACAATTGTGAAACCTTTTAATTAATTGCAGCTTTCATGTGTCCACTGTAAAAATATGCTATTGTTTATTTTCACTATCTTTGGCATTTTCTTTGTATGTACCCTAATATTTTAAAAATAAGGAATTTCAAAAAAAAAAAATTAAAAAGTCACATTTTCTATAATTTGTGTTTTACTTTTAGGAAAGTGGATTTGCCAAGCAACTGATCTTGTTTGCAACTTTTTCAGAAGGTGTGTGTAATAACATTTATAAGATACAGTATGTGCATCTCTCTCTCTATTCTACACTTATTATTACATAAATTATTATTATTATTATTATTATTATTATAGTATTTAGTGCCAACATATTAGTCAGTCCTGTTCTTTGAATGACAGATACAGACAGTGACACAGTAGGAGGAGAAAACCTAATATATATGTTCATTACCTCTGTATTTCTCTCTCATATGTTTAATACAATTGTGCATGCATATATGACAAATTTTTT
This sequence comes from Pyxicephalus adspersus, assembly GCF_032062135.1. Taxonomy (NCBI): domain Eukaryota; kingdom Metazoa; phylum Chordata; class Amphibia; order Anura; family Pyxicephalidae; genus Pyxicephalus; species Pyxicephalus adspersus. The sequence goes on from NC_092862.1 coordinate 133,953,764, forward strand.
ACCATGTACAATATTCCTTTCTAACTAGTTAAAAGTCACAATCCATTGGTTAAAAATTTAAAACTTTTACACAAGCATGAAGATTTTGAAATGAAAAAGCTGTTGCTGAACATGATGGTTGTTTTAGCTAAGGATCTGTCAGCAGTGCAGGTAAGAACTTAGTAACCATGTTATTATTAAACTATATTTAAGCTGCACTAAGCATACAAATTACCCAGATACTGCATGATTCCTGAATGTATCATTTAAAGCATATACTTGTAGGTGGAAAAAGTACTGAATTTGACTTGATATCAAACTTTTGCAATCCTCCATACAGCAGAGCTTAGACTCAGTTTTGCTGCAATGATCATGTTCTATCAAAAGATATGTCACTAGAGGAAAAATATGAGCATCTTCTGTTGTTCAGTCACATGCTGGTGGAAGGATAAGACCTCTAAGTTGGTATATACATGTATCTGCATTACATCTAGTTAAAACTCTCGGATTAAGTGATAGCATGTTCTTAGCTATTATCCTGCAGACTTTACAATGAAATAGTTATGACAATTAAGCTGCTATATGAAAACTGTCTGTCTGTGTCACTCATGTAGTTGCTCTGTGATGGAAAGGCGGTTTTAGCCCTTTTCAACTATGTCAAAGCAAGTGAAAAGCCTGGAATCCATGACTGGCCTGCTGCCCGTTTTGAAGATTTACAGCTTCATGCCATTGCAACCTTATCTACAGTAGCCCCTTTGCTGGTGGAAGACTACATGACCTGCCAAGGAAACACTCGTATACTTCTCTTTCTAGAGTGGTGCTCCAGCCAAGGTATTTCCAACAGATTTGCCTCTTTTTGCATAAAACAAAAAGGATATGTTAGTGTAGCTACAAAGCTATAAAATGGTTCTAAAATGAGCCTTGGCTCTTCCCATGGAGGGAGAGAATCATAAGGCTACATACCCACGTAGATGATTCTCAACCGATAATCGCCTTTGGGCTGATATCAGACGAGAATCTGGCGTGTGTGCAGGGCTCATCGTTCATGGAGCCAGCGCTCGTTTGTGCATCGTTCAGACTTTTGTTGGAAAGGATCATGAAGGTTCCTTTCCAACGATAATTTTTGAATGTGTGTAAGCAGCCTTAGTCTTCCTATGCAGGGAAGTAAAAAAAAAGTAAATGTTAACACAGGGTATATACCAATTTAAAGTAAACCTTTTACTTTGCCTTTCACAAGCAAATGAGTAACATAACAAATTCTTATATTAAATAACAAAACCTAGCTAAATAAGGTTCTCAATGAGAAATGACTTTGGTCATTAGCTCTAATCCCCAACTAAACACTAACCCTAAATAATCACTCTCCCGCATCCTAATAAATGCTAATTCTAGCTATTTTCTAACCTTCAAGCCAACCTTGCCCTCTATGCAAGACCTGCTTATTTACTGAGGTCCCCATCCTCTCGATATTATATTCACTTAAAAAAAAAAAAATACACTTGGCGTGGGGGGGTATATACAACTCAATCTACAGAGTTAGATCATTCTTGTCAAAGACAATAATTCTTAATTTCCCCAGCGGATTGATAAATGACCAATTGGCTACGACCACTGCACACTTTTATGGAGGAAAGTACAAGGAGTGACACTTGTTCATCCGTCCCCCTCCCCTTTTCATTGAACAGAATGTTGTTGTGTTTACGACACTCGTTCATTCACTTGACACAGAAATTGATCATGAAAGATTGTTTCCAGCAACAATCATCTGATGTCTGTGCAGGGCTTTACCCCTGGCTTAAAGAACCTGAGAAATGCAGATTACCTGAATTTCCATAAGATGATAGGGCATTCCCTAGGATCTCTGTAAAAGACTGGTGAAGTCATCTTCACATATGTGCAGATGGAAGGTAAGATAGATATAATAACTAATACTAATTACCTTTTACCACCAAATATGTTTTTGACACGTGTGCAACAAAGTAAAATGCAGGGTTGGAGTGGAAGTCCTCAATGAATAATGAAGGCCAAATACCCCATATTAGCTGAAAAAAATCATATTTGGATTGGATATAGTTTATTGTTCTTGAACAAAATCTCTGTGTACAACATTGTCAGATTTTAGTATAAACCATAAAGTCTTCCAGTCTCCCTTTCTTCCTTCTTTCTCATGCTGCCACCTATTCACTTCTCTTTTTTGTGGTATAGGTGTAATAATCCAGACAAAGATATGAAAGAA
>NC_092862.1:133956364-134052962 GCF_032062135.1 Pyxicephalus adspersus
TACTGAGTGCGATAAATCTGAACTGAAAATGAAAAATTACCTAATGTTCATTTTCTTTTGAGGTACCATTTAAAAACACTTTAACTTACATTACCCCCCACTCTCACATACTTTTTCCTATTGTTTGACCATTATCCCCCGAAACTGCTTCCTTTCGGCATTCTGTCGGTTACTGGCCTCTGACATCATCATGCACCGTGCAATACCAGTATTCCTGCTATGTGAGGGAGTCAAGGGCCCACCCCATGCAGGTTTGCATCTGATATAAAGAAACACAGACGGGTCGGCTTTTAGGCATTTTAATAAATAAGTCTTCATATGTAAGCAAGTATAATAAAAGTGTAATGAAATGGTAATCTGTTTTCTTGTATGAACATGCATAAACATCTGCAAAGCTGCATAAACATTGGAGCAGATGGCAGCCTACGCTGCTGCTCTGCCTACGCTGCTGCTTTACTATACACCAACTAACTCTTCTTTAGGAGATTCTTTCACCTACATCTTTTGGAATAGACCTTCACATTATTTGGAACGGAAATCCCACCCTAGAATACCATGTAGGGCATACTGTTTTTCGCTGCCCTGAGGAAGCGTATTTAGGCGAAAGCGTTGGGATTTAAGACAGATATAATTCTCCTACAGACGTTGTTAAAATATCGTATTCCTTTAGAGGCTTATGGACTTTATAAAAAGCAACAAGGAGAGATTTGTATAGTACTATGTCTTAAGAAACCTCAATAAGTTTATGAAGGGGGTGAGACTTTAACCCAATTGTATTGACTTTTGGTATTTATGTCACTTTGTTGAGAATTTGTGTACCCTAATATATGTTTGCCCTAAAAAAACTCTTTACTTTTGAATATTTTCTTTGTTTTACTCTAATCTGTTTTCTTTTTTAGGAATCTTGAAGAAAAGCTTGGCTGGTTCCGGTAAAAATGATAACTTTATTTTGCTGGAAATTCAGTCTGACATTCTCTTCATTCTGTCTTCACTTTGTGAGAATGATACACACAGGAAGGTTAGTATTTCATTTGTGGATAATGACATTTGTACTCTCACTGTTGTATTATCATTTCTGCTGTCCTGTCTGACTGACCGTTTCTGTGGGTAAACTGTGTTATCATTTCCAAAATCCTGCAAGAATGACTGTTCATCTAAGTGATCATTTCTCATGTTCTGCAAGAATGACTGCATGGATAATCTGAGTTATCATTTATCGTGTCCTGTAAAATAACTATTTATACTCTCATCATTTGTTGAATTTTTGTTGAAATTCCAATTATCTTTGTTAGCCTATTGCACAAAATAGTAATAAATTGTGTGGGATACTTATCTTGTCAACTTTTAAACTTTCTCAGGAGTTGTTTGGATCAGAAGGAGTGGATATTCTCATACAGCTTCTAAAGATGGAGCCCTCTAAGATTTATAGTGGTCTTGGTCACAATAAACTACTTTTTTGTACACTAGATGCTGTGTGGTAAGTGTGTCTAGATTGTGTTGGATAACAACTGTACAGACTCCATTCCATTTGGTATCACTTAAAATGCTTTATTGTTATAATATATATTTATTAAAATGCTATATTCTTAAAAAAACATTATGGTGCTTTAGGGGTTCTTTTACAGGGTGCTAGGGGTTCCTTGAGCAATAAGCAGCTTGTGACACCTAGGTCAGTCCAACTGATACCAATGTTTTTTTTGGCTAGGGTGACTAGCATTCATCCTACTGGGCACCACAATTGTATACTGTGAGTTGTGGGTATAGTAATTATAGCAGGGGTTCCCTATGACCTGAAATTTATTTCAAGGGTTCCCCCCTTGAAAACACTGATCTAGATAGTGTGCTATATAAGACAGTAGCTCTACCAACCAAGGGGGGCTATATTTATAGCACACATTCACAATATATAAAAATAATGTGTGTATTATATTTATTTTGTCTTTTTTGGGTTTTTTTTAGGAGCTGTATTATAGGGTGCTTCACTTCAGAGGACTACTTTCTTGAAAAAGAAGGCATGTTTATAATTTTAGATTTATTAGCAGTAAGTATTTAAACTGATCTGCTTTATCCTCTCGTGAGTATTTAGGCAAACCTATACTCCCCAAATGTAATTACTGTTTTTGTAAAAACGCAGGATGTAGGTAGATATAATAAAGCTAAGGAAATTATATATAATATAAATATACTACTTTATAGAACTGAACAAAATTATTTTTTTTATTAATTTGACTCTTACTTATCCTTTGTTTTTCTTAAGCTTAATCTTAAAAACATGAACAATTTATTACTTGGAATTTTGGTGGAATTCTGTGATAATCCTAAAACCATTCCACATATTTTAACTTGGAGGGGAAAAAATAATGACACAGTTCCAAAACATTTGGTACGGTTGTGGAAGCAGGAAGAGGAAGAGCTTGGAGTGAGAAGAGACAGTTATGGGCGTATTATCGGTGAGTAATGATAAATGTGGATTGATTAGCTTGGAAAAGCTGCTGGTTGCTTATAGTAATCCATTAGATGGTTACTTACATTTTACCAATGACAGCTTGAAAACAAAGAATCTGCTGTATAAAATTATTTTCTTGTACGCTTCGTAAAATAAGGTTTAGGTTAAATTGGTTTGGGTCTTTCTGCTCCAAACAGTGTTGTTTATTGAACACAAAAAAAGATTTCTCCAGCATACAGGAAATGAAATCTTTGCTGTTCTTCAGTAAATGATAATATAACATCAGCAGCAAAACTGGTACAAGTCGCTTACAATTAACAGTTCCAAACTTGGGGCTTGTAGCCCTATTTCTCAAAGGCACTCTCCCTTTTATTGGGATTTGCCTGAAACTATATAGTCATCTTCCAAATCCTGGTCTAGTAGGTCTAGAGGTATGGATCATTTTGCCAACTCATTCTATTCAATACACTCCAGTTCTGGATCCAAAAGAAACAGCTGCAAACTGTGGAATACTGTGGAATTACAATTATCACAAGCCTTATCCAGGCCCTTTAATTTCTCTCCCAAGTAAAATAAGGGAAGGTGCTGCCACATTGCCACTATATTGGCCTTACATACCTCAGGATGCTACACCACCAAGATGTCCTGTACAGCAGGGGTCTTCAACCCCAGTATAGTATGAGCATATTGTACATACCTATATTGTACTAATCATGTGTTAATAAATTCATTTGATTACTTCCCATTTATAGATGCAGAGAGACCCCTTGTGGGCCAGTTCCAGGATGAGCAGGAAGTTGTGCCAATGCCAGCTAACTGCTTTAGTGTTGCAATCATGGAAGTGGCTGAAAATGTCAGAGCTAAAATCTATTCGGTCTTTTGCAGACTAGGTAAGAGCCATCAAACCATATAATAAATTATAAAATATATGGGTGTATGATATATTTATTATCATAAATTGAATATAAATATCTAAAGCTATTTCTTTTGAGCACGTTTCTGTCTGATCATGAAATTGAAAAATAGCTCTTTCATACCTAAAGCAGAATTAAACTCAAAAGTATTGTAGTCTTTCTGCAGTCTACAAGTAAAACATGCATGCAGTCTTGTAATACTATTCAAAGGTTTTAAAATGCTCCTCTTCTGTAGATATCCCATGTGATGTCACTTGGGGCTGTAACATGAGCATTTGATGGAACATCCTTGCCATGCGGTAATCTTCCCTGTATCTTGCTGTGATGTAATCTTCATATGTCTATGGTATAGGCACTGATCCTGCAAATCTTGTTCTGCCTAATTTCTCAATCCCCATGTAATGACACCATGGTCACTAGGCACTTAAGCAGGGCTCCTTTGTAAAACAGATTAGGGCCTAACGTTAGTGGAGGGCAGAAGACAATAGGAAATGGTGGTTTAATGTCAGGAAACTTCAAAGATGCTGGGAGCATTAGCAGCAACAGGGGCAGAGTTGGCTATCAAAAAAAAAAGTCAGGATAAAAACAAAAGTCCATAAAGCAACTAGAAATAACTCAACAAAGCTAAGAAGTGGGGTTATGTTGGCTCCTATAGAGTTTTAACAAGCCATTTGTTTAATTTCAATATTTTTCAAGCCACAGTGTCCATTCAGAACCAAGTAATCTCTTTTAAATGTAACCCTACATATTTGGAATTTGTTTGGCAACATAATAATATTGCATGATTATTATATGCAGGATTTGAAAATTTGCCTGGTCTATCGGCATTGGATTATGTGACTCTCAGTGTAATAAGCAGATACCTTGATTTTAAAGTAAGTAGCAGTTTTTCTGTATTTTCACATTAAATATATGATAATTGAAAATAATGATATAGACAGATATCATACCCTTCCCACTGCTTCTGCACATAATCCTGCCTGCTGTCCTCATATCCTCTGCACTCCCCTGCATACACTTCCCACTATCATATTCCCTAGACTTCTCTCTCCTCACCTATACATACTGCCTGCTATTATACCTCACACAGTTTTCTCCTGAAAATACTTCCTACTGTGATAGCCTCAGGAGTTTTCTCCTTCTTTATTAACCCTTATTCTCTCTTGTATATACTGATTACTGTTAAACCCTCCCCAGTTCTCTCTTGCACATACTGCTTGCTCCTATACTCTTCACACTCTCACACTGTCCTGCACAAATTGTCCTGTAAATTGTTCTGTAAATTCTGCTCACTGTCAAATCCTGCAAACTCTTCCACTGTCACTACTACTCTATAACATGACTATCTCCCCATTGATGGGGTCACTTGTTGTGATACACATCCAGGTGATGAATTGATGACATTTGCTCTGCTGATGCTGATCATGATTGCCTACGCATATATTCTTATCAATGCTCTCCTATACATACTGATCTCTGACCTACCATCTGCAGTTCCCTTCTACACAAATATATCACTGTTACACCCTCTTAATTATCTCTTGCACATACTGAAATTTATTACCCTAAACACTTCTTCCCAGCACATGTTGCTTGCTGTCATACCTTTCCCACACCTCTCCTGCACATACTGCCTGCTTTCATACCCTTTGTAATTCTTGTTTATGTACTGGTTCCAGCCAAACGTTTCTTAGTCAGTGTCATAACGCCACACACCACTTTGGTTATTATAAATATAATTATAATAATATTTTATTTATTTCTCAGTTTCATGTAGTTACCAAGGCTGAAGTTGGATGACTTATCCATAATTTTGTCCAATATATCATCTGTCAGCTATAATTTGTCATTTGTGAGCTTTATGTTCATAGTCATGTCACTAGTGGTGTTGGTCGAACAGATATTCGATTCAGCAGCTATTCGATCGAATAGCCCAATATTTTTCAGGTGATCGAATTTGGCTTTCTTACTGCAGATTAAAGCAAACCACAAACAGAGTGAAATGGTCATGAAAACATGGGATAAATTCCTAGCCAGGACATCCAATTATGAGGCCTTAAGGGTAATGATATTTTATTATATTATATATGCACCATATAGCAAATAAACAAGATTAAATAATTTAGTTATGTTTTTTTTTTAGTATGTGTTCACTGTAGCTTAAGTTACAAGCACAATTGAAGGAACCAAAGGAGGGACCTCTCTCCCTTTGTGTTGCACATACAGCATTTGTAGATTTTGTTTAGCAGCTAGCACTAAGCTTTCTCTTTAGAAAGCCCAGAACGCTCCACCAAAATGACTCTCATGTGTTTTTAATGTTTATGTGTAAAATAAAGTCAAATATTAGTAAATTGTAAAATGTATAAAGCATGTAAAGTTTACATACTTTGTTTAATTTAATGTACTATGGGTAATACTTGTTAATATTTGTTTTTAGACACCTATCAACGCTGGTATATTTTCTTTTTGTTTTAGAAAGCAAAACGGCTTCAGGAAAAATCTATTGACTCGTCGAGACAAAAAGCAAGACCACAAAATTCAACTTTACATTCTACACACATCACTAATCTCAATACTACAGTAAGTGAGAGAGACCTGCATTAAAAACATCATGCAGTTCTAAAGTTTATGATTTATGATTATCCATGGTATACTTTGGTGTGATCAATGTCCCTGGTGGGAGTCAAAAGTAACATTGCCAACTAATATGGCCACCTTCTCTTTTAAAGCACCACCAAATTTTACAGTTCAGAATAGTGTGAAATATCCTGCTGCTTTAGGGTATTATTGTTAATATTATCATTACACAGTATTTATATAGTGCCAACATATTACGCAGCACTGTACAAAGTCTATAGTCATGTCGCTAGCTGTCCCTCAAAGGAGCTCACAATCTAATGTCCCCACGTCATATGTCATTAATACAGTCTAAAGTCAATTTGGGGAGAAGCCAATTAACCTAACTGCATGTTTTTGGAATGTGGGAGGAAACCCACACAAACGGGGGAAACCTGCAAACTCCATGCAGATAGTGTCCTGGCTGAGATTTGAACCTGGGACCTAGCGCCGGAAAAGCCCAGAGTGCTAACCTCTGAGCCACAGTGCCGCTCTCTAGGATAAGTTTGTAATTGAGTGCAATGGGTAATGATTGAATCAGATGACAATGATATTTCGTGCAATCTGCCATGGTACGAAGAGTGGCCTGCCACTTTACATAAAAAACTGAGCATTCCCAGGTCTGTGTATTTGCAAGCAGACTGCCCTAGGGTTAACACTCACATGGCCAGGTATCCAGGGGCAGTCCAGCTAGGGACTAAATGATGCATTAATGCATAATGTCTTTGGAAAATGAGGCTAGCTCAATCTAATTTGCTGCAGTTTCTGTATTCGCTATTATTCGGCGAGCCAATATTATTCATTTTTTTTCCCACTGTTAAATCAGATGTGGCCAACCTTACGTATGGTTTTAAAGCTTGAGCCATCACAAGTCTGATCAAGCAGCCTGACCTGTATGAGTACACGTATTTTGACTCCAATATACCCTAACCCAATTGTTATATATTGTTTTGCAGGTTGCTTGTGGCCGTGTTGTCACTGTGGAAAGAACTCCGTCCAAGCTCATAGGAGGTCCGTTGGCTGATACAGATCTCGCCATCAAGCGGGTCCCAATCAGGGGAGGAGCGCTGCAGAAAACTAAATCTGTCAGGCTGCTGAACTAAATTACTTATTTCCATCTAGGATACTCTCTGGGTAGAAATATTAGAAAACCTCTACATGAAATACAAGTAGCTTTACGCTATTTTTACGCCTTTGTAGTTGTAGGCTGAAAAAAGAATTTATCACACTGTCTGATCGTTATTTGTCATCCATTTGTATGTAAAACTTTAATGAGTGATGTACTAGAGGTGTATATAAGAGCTGTGATAGTCCTTAAAGTGCAACTGTCATCAAAACTATTAGAAAGAGTGGAAAAAGAGTAGACATTTGGTCAAGTTATTACTCTAAGCAGTCGCCCCAATGGTGGGATCACCTCTCACCATTTGTTCACTTGACAAGTTTAATTAATAAAGATTACGATTCCAATGTTTGCCGTTGTCACCAGAACAGAAGGTTCCTACTGTCAATAGTGGGATAACTACTTTGTCCCAGCAGATTTGCCCTCACTTCCTGTTGCATCTTTAAAGAAATATCTCAATTAAAACGCAGTTGTGTCAGAGGTTCTAATGGTTTCCAACTCCCTCCAAAACACATGGCTAAACCTCTGAAATTAAATTTTTAAAAATAGAGTTGTCTGTACATTATGTAAAAAGCTGAAGAAAATATTTAAAGGTAACATGAACTATATTTATATGATTATTGAAGGTCTGCTTTCTGCATTAATGGGTTTCACTCTGTGTGTGTTCTTTACAAGTTCTCTCTTCACTTCCTGCAGGTTTTTCTAATCATGATTTTGTTTTGCACATACCAGCAATAAATCAGCATTACATGTCCACCAAGTGATAATGTCCACAAGTGATTTTCATATTTTACCAAATGTGGTTCCCAGTTTAAATGAGGTAAAATATTTTCTGTATATCAATGCTGTCCCCAGACAATATGAAGCTTTATATGATACCTAAAATAGCTTAATTCCATGGCAGCTCACCTAATGTATTGCATACTGTAAGCTCTTCAGGGCAGGGTCCTCTCCTCCTCCTCCTGTTTCACTGTCTGTATCTGTCTGTCATATACAACCCCTATTTATTATACAGCGCTGCATAATATGTTGGTGCTATATAAATACTGTTAAATAATATTAGGTGAGCTGGACAATTGAAATGGAATAAAAGATATGGTCATTGTGCTGATCCTTTGTCCTGTACATTTGTGTATCACGTAAAGGTTTGGTTCACTCAATAGCACGTGGTTGTGGTTATTGGATCCCTGTCTACCCCTTTAACCCTCATTCAGGGGTAAACACTTTATCCTAGGGTTAAGAGAACAGATCGGGCAACCGATAACCACAACCGCATGCTTCTGTGAATATATATATAGATATATATATATATATATATATATACACATATATGCACCCCGCAAGTTACCCCATACATAAACCTCTCAGGACAATACGGAAACTATATCGAAGCAAAACATTTTTTTTTAGTTTTGGAACAGGCTAAGGGTTTGGCTCTCTGTCAATTTCACACATTCATTTGTCACCTGTATAGAAAACGTTGGTAATCCTAGAAGGTAAGCATTATCCCCAGATCAAATAGAGTCCCCAGATCAAGTGTTCTGGTGCAAACTGTCCAAGGCCAGATGTCCCCTTATGTTTTTGAGATTTCCTCTTTTTTTATGTTGAGTCTCCAGGACAGGAAGTAATCAGAGTTTTGCCCTTCCCTGATTTTTTGTTAAAAAAAACATTTTTTTTTGCTAAGTTTTGGTATATTAAACGGGTAAATGGGCAATGGCGGTAACAGATAGTCACAACGTAAATGAAGAGTCCATTGCTAGGCTTTGTCCCCCAGTTACAATCCTACATGCATGTATTCACATGATGCACCTGCTTCTCCACATGCATCCCCTTATGCATCCTTGATTAGTGCATGGAGTGGGGCTTTTATTTTAGCCTGTTTTATGTTCACTGGGACACATCAACTTGAAAGGGGGAAGTGCGTGCTTCCAAAAATGTTTTTTTCAAAATTTATTTCATATTTTTAGACCGAGACGGGTAAACATATTTAAACAATAATTAAAGTGAATGTTCTTCATTTTCATTCAAAATAAATTACATTTGTGTTCTTCTGAATGAAAACAAACAGTACCACCTAGTGAATGAATTAAAAATGACAATAGCTCTGTCTTCAAACATCTCTGTTTAAAGCAGGAATAAAGTTACACATTTAAAAATTCACAATCTTGCCGGTCAGTTGATGTCTCTTCTGCAATAAACCCTACTATCTACCTGATCGCTCAGGGTATCTGTCAAAAAAGTTGAGCTGAGCATATGCAATTTCAGCTTTCAGGATACTCAGCTTGCCCTGCATGTGCCAGGAATGAATGATCTCCTGCACAGGTCAGCCTTGCCAATCAAAATTGCCAAGGATCTTCTTCATGAAAAGAAGAGGATGAATGCTCTGTGAGGGCACAGGAACAGGTGAGGATAGAGGGTTTATTTCTGCTTTAATTTCAGGTACGTTAAGTACATTCTGCCATCTCAGTTCACACAGAATAATAAAACAAGCACTTTAGTTGAAGAACTCATGTGAGTTGTTTAACAGATTATACCTCACACATGGTATTTATTTAATTTTTACAATGTATTTAATGTGTAAGGAAAACTATCACAGGTGTCATAACTTCAGTTGTTTTTTGGAGGTGCTCCTATTGCTTTGTAATGCCCTCCTAATGCGCATGTCTGCAGCAAACAAGCTATCAGACCCTTTAGTGAATGCATGTGTAAAAAAGGGTCTAGTATGTTACTTAGTGCATGAACACTTAAAGATCAAAAAGAATTTAATGGGCACATCTACCATGGCATGTCAATGTGTATGAAAACATGGGCTTGGTGTCAGAAGCTGCTTCATGAAAAATGAACTGCTCACCTGGGCAATATATTTATGTGTGTGAATTGACCATATTGTACTTAGTATTGGAACTGCAGGTATACAAAATGCTCTCTAAAATGAAGATTGGGAAGATAGCATCAGGCATCAAAACCAGGGGGTGATAAAGGAGACACCTGTGGAACAAAACAGAATAATACATTAAAAACACATCAAAAGACGTCTCAATACACTTTATGGCCAAGATAATATGGAGCTTTGTCTCACACATCTACTGTATATGAGTTTTGTGCACTTCTAATGCTAAAACCATAAGCAATAATATAGTATTAAGTCCTCATAGCTACAGCCACCTTCACTGCTCTGGGAAGGCTTTTCACAAATATTTGGGGTGTGTGGATAGGGAAGTTGTGTCCAATAATGCAGAAAGAGCATTTGCAAGGTCATGTATTGATGCTGGATAAGAGGACTTGTAGTGGGCCTTAAAATGAATGGCAAAGGTGTTCAGTAGGGAAGGGAGTGCTCTGTGCAGTCCACACTGTTACCTCTACACCAAACTCTTCAAATCATGTACCGGTACTTATATACCAGGGGCAGGAGTCATGCCAGAACAGGAAATAGTAATCGCCAAACAAGGTTGGAAGTGCACAATTGTAAGGCCTAAAAAGTCTTTGTATGATGTAGTATTACCAGCACCTCTCACTGAAACCACCTGAACTTACTAATGTCATTTTGCGCTTCCAGTTACTGGACAGCTTGTCCGCTAGCAGCAACAGGTTCCAGTTCCACATAGACATGTTGTAATGCCGTCCTAGGTGGATTTTAAGAAAAATATAGCCCTGGCGGCCACATACTTTAGACTATACGGTGTACTTCCCAACATTCACAAAATTACAACTACGTAAAGACTATAAAAAAAAGCCACTCAAACACCCACTGCCATTTTTGGAAAATATCATGCCTACCACATTTTAGGGGATTTGGAATTTTTGAGACATAATTTTAATACACTAATTGATGTCTAATAGCCCTTTAAACCATATCAAAATCCTCAAACTTAAAAGCTCCATATTAAACTTAAATACAATTGTTTGGTTACTCTCATGCAACACACAAGTCATACAAATTTAATTTCAGCAATCCGCCTTCTAATGATCATTATGTAAATACAGATACTTTGACAGTCCGATAGAATTACCTTTATCTGGTTTGTGTAGGTATAATGATAAATTTGGAGGTTCCAGTTGTCTTCTGCCCATCCCGTGAGACCTGGAGAGAACACAGTCTACATATATGTCCCAGAAGTCCTGCGCTAAGCCGTCAAACAGGGCGTTATGCTTGGGGTTTGTTGATTCTTTCAGATACATCATGAAGTCCCAAAGGCCCATGATGGTGTCAGCCACCCTAAGCTTCTTCATTTCCACAAGCTTGCGGGTTGCGGCTTCCCAGCATTCATGGTCAATCTCACCAAGACCCCCTGTACTTAAATGTCGTTGTGATTGTTTGTTATACATGGATCTGGCAGATATGGAGGTCACCATCAGAAGGCAAATAAAAGGAAGATACCAGCTGCTTGCTGCAAAATCCATTGTCTACCTAAAAGCATTCAAGAACAGCAATTGAACAAAAATTGAAACCAGTTGACGGTAGCACTTGTGTCTGATCTAAGAACCAGAGACCAATACAGATGGTCAAACCCATTTATCTTACTATAAAAATACCACTCACTAAGAAATAGTTATTTTGTGTTCCTGTATTCTCACTATGGATCAAAGGCCTGAAGTACAATACATGAAAAGGTGACAACACAAGGTTTTGGAAAGGTGGTTTCAAATACAAAAGAGAATGAGATCTAGTGGTGAGACAGACCGGGATATAACATTTCTCCATTTTTCATATAATATCTTGATAGAGTTAATATATAAATGTATATAGATAAAATAGGATAATCTATGAAGATTCTACTGGTTATATACTTGCGTGTAGTGTCACTTCTTCTTCTGGGTCCTTTGGTATTGGTCACGCACCATTAGGGTAATCGGCAGAGTTAAAACTTTAATACATTTATTCCTAGTAATATAAAAAGCAAATGTACATATCCTCAGGCCCAAGACCATGCAGTTTCATGGCTATAATTCAAACCTCAAACTTTCCAATATAGAATATGGTAGTTGTCATTTTTCGCATTCAAAGGTGAAGTACAGTTTTATATTGATGGTAGGAGAAAGGCTACTTTAAAAATTTGGAATCAAGCTGGGCTTTATTGCAGAAAAGGGACGGGCAATGTCCCTTCTGCTATAAACATTCCTACTGCCTGATATCTCCATGGAACTGTCAAATTTGCTGGTTGTCAGTAAATCCAGCAATCTCAACTTTCCAAGTAATTGCTAGAACTGAATGAACTCCTGCACATGCAGAAGCTAAGTCATCCTGTCTCAGACAATTGAGATTGTCAACTAGAAAGACAAGAACATGGCAGATGGAACGGGTAGGTTAGCATAGCAGGGTGTTCCTCAATTCACCATATTGTGCTATAAATGCACATAAATTTAATGTACAGCGCTGCATAATATGTTGGCGCTATATAAATCCTGTTTAATAATAATACCGGTAATAATAATAATAAATGGTAACTCTTCTACCAGGAGTTGATAGGTAAGTAGGATGATTAGTGAAAATCATGGCTCCCAGGGGTCTATTTTTAAAGCAGTGAATATGACATTCATTGAAACATTCTCTGGTGGAGAATCTTCCGGGTTCATGTGTTTCAATGGCAGCAACTTCTTATTATGTCATATTTGCTGCTTTATTAATAAACCCTCTTAGAGTTCAACTCTAAAATACTAGTATACACATAGAACAATAAATAGTTGTATGGTTCAATGTTTGATAACTCCCATACAATTTATTTTACTCCTAAGGGCTTGTTATCAGAAATCTAGCAATTATAAAAAGTTGAATCAAATCTACACTCACTATTGTAGACAAAAATGATTCTCTAATAAACAGCTTAACAAAACACTTAAAAGAATTCCCTGTGGACAAGATGAAGATGAGGAATAGTTCTCTTTGCTGTCCTTCATGTTTGAAGTGATCACTCGGAGATCCCCAGAATAAAAGTCTGCACAATGCTAAGTGCTGTCACACAATTACATTGTCCTAGATAGGCTTTGATTCTGTGATTCCCCATTGTTCCCTGGACTATAGTTGGGTATTGATGCATACTCCATGGACGATAAGGAACAAGAAATATAATTTCCTAGTTTTCTAGTTTTGATCTATATTCATTCAGTAAAGTGCCACTAAATCTTACGGCTTTGGATAACCTTTATGTATGTCAAGGTACACTTATCCTAACACACCCATAGACGTGAATTTTTATTGTGTTTCCATTGATTTCAATAAACACATGAGGCAAAAGCAGGAATTTGTTAGTGTCCATGTACACATATGTGAATACACGTATCAAAAGTTTGCGATCAACAAGATCATCAGGAAAGTTTTGTTCTTTTAGGATAATGAAAGCCACAGTTAATATCACACCTAGTCAGCTGACATGATTGTAATTTTATAAATGTTCATTGGTGGTGGAAAGTGTGCCAGTCTACCAGGGCCCCGGACCATCCTCAGCCAACAGGGACCCCCACAGCAACCCTAGCCCAATCAATGAAGCAGACTGGATAATCTGTAGATGGAAATGTGCTGTCAGGGAGTCTGGGATGGGGGGATCATGGCTGGGTTCACATGCGCAATAATTGTAGTTGGAAAGAATCTTTCACAATCCTTTCCAACAAAAGACTGAACGATGCATGAACGAGCGCTGTACATACAAGGCCATTCTGATCCTTTATCAGGCGAGAATCATCTGACGTGAGTAAGTAGCCTAAGTCAGTTCTGCACAGGACCCACTTTTGGTTACGTTTACCACTGGGATTGATTCTCTTTACTTTCACTGCATTCATTTACAGATTGGCAGATAGCATTCATCACTTCAATGTTGGGAAATGCCAAAGCCCAAGATAAAGATCAATGTTTTTTGTTTTCAAACCCCCTGTACATTAGTTTTGCCATAAGGGTGCTGCAATTGGAATAAATGGCTGCGTATGGCACTTTATAAAAGGCAAAAAGGTTCTCCATCCAAGTGACCCCTGCAGTGTTGTAGTTTTGGATTTTTATTTTGGCTCCTAATGTCTATTTCTCAGAGATACAAAAGTAGGAGATGAGAAGTCCCTTTTTGTGTCCCTATTGGAATCGTTATATATTTCTCGTTCTAGTGTACTTTCCATTGTTGTTCGGAATTGTGACACTTTTTGGTTGAGCTCTATAAGAACCAAACATTTTTGAGCTAACTTTAGTTAGCATATTTTCAAGCAGAACTAAGAACAAAAACAAAAAACAAAAAGGTTACCTGAGCGCTTTTGATGGAAAAGAAATGCAAATTAATATTTTTATAAAACGCTTTTTCCACACTCCTGGTGTTTTTCTTTTGATTACATTGCACAGGGCATGCACATACGCCATGCAATTTAGCAACCAGCGCAATTCATGGCACCACCTAAATAGACCTGCATGCTGGGGACAATGGAACTTTTACACCCATGCAGAATGCACATCAGCTACCCAATGGCCAAGGAGGATCATGGTGGACCGAGAAGACTTAATGGCTAAGATGGTGACTTAAAGATTCCGGGACTTATGGCTTCTGGGAGGTTAAATGTAAAGTGAGAGCCACCAGTTTGTGCTGTGCACAGTTAGAGGGCCCATAGTTGGGTTTACCCTACCAAGGCATACTTTGGTTCAGATAATCAAATCCAAATTTTCAGTTCTGCACAATAGACCTTGAATAGAACGGAAGCAAATCTGAGCAACATCACTTTTTTACTTTCCTAGTAACAATCATCCCAGGACAAGTATTAAAAAATCTACCCTGCAGACACAAACAGCAATATAAAAAAAGTAACATAGATTGTAATCTGTCCATTTAAAACTAGAAAATAATACAAAGGTCATACATATATTACGAATGTAATAATAGTCATAAACAAGTTTTCTTACCTGCGGTGTTTGCAGTGCCACCTAGAATATAAAAAAAATTTTACAAAGTTAATACAATAAGTCTGCAGGTCTGTGGTAGTAGATAGTAATAATACAAAGTAGTAATACAAAGTGTGCAGGTATAACATGCTACATGATTGTGCAGAGAATAATGAAGGAGAGATGAGTGACTTGTGTCAGACCTTTGCAGTCTTCTGATCAGAGGATGACAGGTGAGGAGTGGGACAGCCTAGACAATTTTTATATTGACGCTCCTCCTACGGTCCTGCGTCACCAGGGGGGCCAGATATTGTCTGTGAGTCAGGAGTATTCCTATCAGTGTGCAGTGCTGAGATCACCGCTGTGAGCAAGAAGAACGCAGATATGGGAACAAGTCACAAACAACACATTGCAACACTTAACATCTGCCACACTTCATTCCCAGATCTCATGGAGCGGTTACAGTTTCAATGAAAGATTGTGAAATGAAATGGATCTGAAAAGTAAAAATAGTAATTGTTACCAAAATAATAAAATTCTCAATCACTGATAAAATTAAGATTTTGGAGTTACTAATGTGCATGCATAAAGGGTGGGAGATGCTGCTGCTGACCCTATGAGCCCCGAGCTTTGACCTTGAACCCTAAGGCCAGGAGCAAATCCTCTGCCCATTTCATGGCTAGCTGACGGGTCAGATGGATTTACTGTTTGGCAATCTTTTATTATCCCCCATAACACGGCTCAGATTTGTAAAATATTCTGATAATTTGGGTGGGCATGAGGTGACCACAGGACCGTGCTGTGGGAGAATGGGAGCCCTCAATTGGGGTTGCTTGATTGTTTGTCCACACAACATGATTTGTATTCCTTTAACCTCCCTGGCGGTATTCCCAAGTGTGGCTCAGGGTGGCTTTTCCATACCAAAAGCAAAACTTGGGGTGGAATTGCCAGGGAGTTTAAAACTCCTACCTGGTTCCCATGTTCCAGCGGCTTTCTTCAGCTATGCCCGGCATCTCCTTCCCCTGGCAATGCCGGATAGACATCTGTGTTACCTGGCGATAGCCGGCCGGCATCTGCGTCCCTGAACGTTGGGGACGCGAGACCAGGGAAAGCAGATGCTGGCCGGGCATCTGCTCACGAGTGTGTGGCTGGAGATCGGGACCGTTGGACCAGGAAGGAAATTAAAATACTTAGCATTCATACCGCCAGGGAGTTATTCTATATTTACCAATATGCCCAATTGCCCCAAACCCGATCCAGGTCTGAAAAAGTGAACTGCTATTGAATGCACTACAATTTTCCAAGCAAATCAATCATTTTATTAGGTCGGAGATGCAATCAGAAGTGTAAATTGCATCAATTCAAACACAGGAGGTGTAAATAGAAATGAGTGGGCCCTTAAGCAAAACTTTGGATGGGCCAATTTAACCTAATACCTCTATTTACCTCTTTACCCAAAAACAAAAAGTGCAGACTCAGTGGTGGTAATTAATTTCTGGGGCTGCTGCAACCTGTAGGATTTGCCACCACCCTCCAATCCCCTAACTTATAATTACACACATACACATTCACTAAATGCACATATTGCCCACACACTTACTATACAAATGCCTAGCTAAGCTCATCTGGTACCCCAAACCTTACACAGCTGATCCCCTGGGGTTATTCTTTATTCTACTGTGCTGCTCTCCAATCCCTTCCCTCTACCTTGTATCACCCTCCAATCCCTCCCCAGCCCACCAGGGGCACCCAACCTTGTCTTCCTATTCTGTGTGCCGGGGGGCAGTTATTGTGAAGTTATTGGGCTCCTGGCATAGCCAATCACAGCTTTCCTCCCTCTCCTGTGCCATGCTGACAATCACAGCAGCAGGGGAGGTGGCAGGGGCACAGACAACAACAACAAAAAAAATTTAAATGGGCAGCAAATGCCAGGACTCCCTGGCTCCAGGGGTTATGGATTTGTTTTTGATCCAGAAGGAGACAACAAAAATCCCAGATCAGCTATGCCCTGTTTATTCTTCAATGGATGATATAAATTTCATACTGACCACATGGGGCAATCAGATCAATTTTCCTATTTTTGCACTTCCTACAATGATAGTAAAATCTAATGTTTCTGCATTTACCGTCAAACTTTTATAGATGTTAATATTAAAAAGTAATATTTAATATCTTTACCTTTGCAGCTTTCATTAAGGTCTTGCCATCATGTTCCTTGTTTAGCCATTTCCTGGTATGAGTGACAACAATCTGTCCCTGGCTCCAACTGCTTCTGTGTTGTCACCTTACTAATTTCTTTTTCGGTAAAGTTGTCACCATCAGGAAACAGACCCTGGAAAATGACAGCATACAGCAGTTATTGAAGTGCATGTAAAAAAATTCAAAAAGATTGCAGGAGATCAGAATCAAATAGTCAACAAAGCAATAAATACAGCAAAAAAACTAAATAATCATGCAAATTGTTAGTAAATCTGACACCACCTAGTGGAGGATTTGAGAATGACATTCGCTAATAAAGCAATGCATCTGCACATTATTATTAATATTATTATTATTAATAATAATAATAATAATATTATTAATAATAATAATAATAATAATAATATTAGTATTATTAGAACAGGATTTATATAGCGCCAACATATTATGCAGCTCTGTACAATAAATAGGGGTTACAAATGACAGACAGATACAGACAAGAGGAGAGGGCCCTGCCCCGAAAAGCATTCCAGGAGGTGGGGAAAGTCTCATACAATAGGAGGGGAGATATAATTCGCCCATGTCCACTTTATGAAGTTCAACAACATTAAAATAAATTCACCTATGTCTAGTTACCTTTACAGGACATTCACAAATTTCAGATCCCACAGAGTGGCATAAAAAGTATTTTTGTTGAACAAATTGCTATATGAACTGCTTATAAATACTGTTCTGCTCACTGTTCTCCTTGCTGGAGGGGAAGCTGTACCTGATGACATGCAAGAATCTACCTGCATCCGTTTTACTTATTTTTCTTGCTGCTTGCAAGCAGAGGTTACTTACTAGGTTATCTGTTATCAAGCACTAATAAACATAAAGTAAGTATTTTATATATATGCTTATCCATTTTTGACACAACCTTGCATAATATGATCTATAATATTACTTACCTAATTGATATGATGCCTTAATTTACTGATAATAGGATACTTCTATATTTCTCTTCATATTGTACAAGTTGTTAGTACTATTTGACAGTGGGGTATACATAAATATATAGCTTTGCAATATTTACTGATTATAATATGTATTATCATAATTTCTAAGGTTTCCCAATCCCCTGAGGAAGCCTGGAAGGGCGAAACGCGTCAGAAATTAAGGGACAAAAAGCAGTAACAAACAGACGCTATTGTCTAGTTTTCAATAAAAAAAGACCCCTCCTCACCGTATGAATGTAATACAGTTGGAGGAAGGGTCCTACAAACATAAGATTATATAATTTCAATATATCAAATTGTATTTTATAATTCTTGTATACTTTTAATATACAGAGCCAAAAAAAATATCTACATGGAGTTTGTAGGTTCTTCCTGTGTTTGTGTGGGTTTCCTCCCACATTCCATAAGCATGCAGTTAGGTTAATTGACTTCCCAAACAAATTGACCTTAGACTGAATTAAAGACATATGACTATGGTAGGGACATTAGATTGTGAGCCCCTTTGAGGGACAGCTGGTGACATGACTATGGACTTTGTACAGTGCTGTGTAATATGTTGGTGCTATATAAATACTGTGTAATAACATAATGCATGGGCTGCTGGTGTTATGCTATCTTTCATATTTGTGCCTAAAAGAGTAAATAATGTGAACTTTACAGCTGGAAATGTTTATAAAGAGAAGAAAAGAGAAAACCTGCATTGTATTCTGTATTGCAGTGTGAGGCTAGCTCTGCTGTGTATAGATTGCCCGGAACTGATGTGCGGGGTCGCTGTAGCGGCCGGGCGGGTTTGCTGGTTGCACAGTGTCAGCCAGGAGGAAGCAGCGTGCTATTTGTGAGCCCAGAGCACAGGGGACACTGAGGACTGACGGCTGTGTCTGGGGCCAATATGGTGCACTGCACTAGGGTCCTGTTTAGGAAGGTAATGCAGTCATGTCTGCTGTATATTCAGTGTTTTATACTGACTGAACAGAGAAGGAATGATACCCCTTATATGTATATAATGACAGCTAGAATCTATAAATAATGTGTTTATAACAGTTATACAATTACAATATATAGTGTGTTATATGTAATGATCTGTTCTGTATGTGATGTCTGATGTATGTATTGACTGTATATTACATGTGTGTGTGTGACATTACATAGGTTATAAAAAGACATCACATTCACCCACTAGGGAAATAAACATATCCCAGATATATGGACATAGTTGATACAGAGGAAGGCAAATAAAACCCTTGCTACACTTTGCTTCAACGGGAAAAAGTTTCCTCCTGATCCCATGAGACAATCAGATGTTCCCTGGATGTTGTACTCACCAATTGCATATGTCTGTGATATAAACCAACTACATATTATATGGGTGAGACGCCCATTGCTCCTACTCACTGCATTCTGCACATGTGTTACGGCTCCATGTCATATGAACGTACTGTCTGTTGTAAGCACCGACTGCGTGTTGCACGGGTGTAATGTCCGCTGTAAGTACGGACAGATGGGTGTGTCATGTCCAGAAACTACCACCATGACCTCTTCTGGTGACCCAGAGCTTTCCCCCCATGTCGCATGGGCGTGACGTCTGTTTTACGCAGCAACGGCATGTTGCACAGGTGTGCTGCCTGTTGTGCGTGGCACAGGAGAGACGTCTGTCATCCGCACTGCCTGCATGTAGCACGGGTGTGATGTCTGTTGAACGGTTGGGTGTTTTGTTGTTCAGAAATTACCGCCATTACCTCCTTTGATGCACATGTGTTACGTCCATTGGAAGTTCAGAGTTTGTGTTGCACGGGTGTGATATCTGTTGTGCGTTCTGACTAGGTATGGCACGAGCAAGATGTCTGTCACAGGCACTGACTGTGCATGTCATGGGCGAGAGGTTCGTCGCAGGCACCGACCACATAATGCACATGTGATGTCCGTTGCAAGTACAGGCTACATGTTGCATGGATGTGATGTCCGTTCCAACTAGGTGTGGCACAGGGTGAGATGTCCGTTGTACACACTGACTGTGTGTGGCAGGGGCGAGACATCTGAAGTATGTACTGACTGCATGTTGTATGTCTCTGGTGTCAGTTGTTTGTACGGCCAGTTAGGATTCGGTTAGCAGTGACGCAATCATTCGGAGTTCACTCGCCTTCTGTATTTCTGCCCCCTCATTGGCTGAACCACTGAATTCTCCCTCCATTCCTGCTCTCGCTGGCCATGGAGATTCTTCAGTTTTCCAGCCTCTGGAGAACTACAACCAATATGAAAAAATCCTTTAAAATCTGTAAAACACATTTCATCGAATTGGCTCAGTGTGTGTGACTTCACGTCTGATCTCTTCCCTGCAGTATGGAAACTTCATCGACAATCTGAGGGTTATGGTGAAAGGTGGAGCCGGAGGAATGGGGCTGCCACGATTAGGAGGAGAAGGAGGAAAAGGTGGCGACTTTTGGATGGTGGCGAAGCACGGCACATCCATGAAAACTGTCAAAGACAAATATACACAGAGACGATTTGTTGGTGGTGTGGGAGTCAACAGCAGGTGAGTGTCAGCCACACAGAAAACAAATGCAGACGTCTGCTCTGATAAGACGTTGTGTATACATTCATGTATGTTTGATCCCTTTAAAATTTTTCCCATTATCTATATTTCGTTATATGGTAGAGTCTCCACCTTAGCAATATTAGGAGGTGATGTTACTGTCTGGGGGATGTGATATAATAATTCACTCACAGGAAGTTCTCCTTTGCAATTACCAGGATCCAGTTGGGGAATAGATCCCACGTGGCTCCCCATGACTGGCAGCTTGCACAATCACTCACATTGCAGTCACAATCACTTGTCTGCACATTTAAAACCTTGCGGCAGTGGGCAGTACTGCTGACTGACACCCCTATTTATTCCCTATGGAACTGCCGCCAGGAGTAGCTGCATGTAACATCTCCTGAGAGGCAGCAATTCCCTGGAGAGGAAGCAGTAAATCCAGAGAATACAGCATAGAACTAAAAAGAGCTGCATTGCTCCATGAGGAGGAACCCTTGAAACCCTTGGTTTTCAGGGAACCCTTTCTATAATTACTACACTCATTACCTGAGAAACCTGAATTGTTTATTTCTCAAGAAGGAACTTTACTACGATGGAAAAAAAAACAGGGGAACTAGGCTGATGGAAATGTGCAGCTTGTGAGCAGATCAATGAGAACACTGTTTTGAGCAGGAGGATTGAATGATGAGTACCTAAGTGAATTGGAAGGAACCTTTTTATGATGATTCATGGTGATTAATGAATTTAAATTGAGAGGAACAAAGAGGACCTCTGCAAAAACTGAGCATCAAATCTCAGATATTCCTGTTATGTTCCTGAAGAAGCGGAATCTATCCGTGAAACGTGTCGATATTGAAGGGGAACACCAATCTGGTGGTGACCCTAACAGGAAGATGGCTGGTTTTGCACATTTTTAATCTAAGTTTTATATGTTAGATATCTGTCGATAAAAGCTATACAATTTTATTATCTACAAGAATCATGAATACATTTGTCTTCCTTGGCCTGTAAAGTCCCATGTTGTTCGATCAGAATTTATTCGATATTCGTTATTTTGATATTTTGTTGGGGATGTGGCTTGCTAATATAATATAGGTTGGACACGGCACATAAATACTAAGATGGAGTTACCGGAAGCCTGTGAGTTGTGCATCCAAAAATGCTAAAATCCACAGGTAGTAGAGGTTTCCAGGTCCCACTCAGCCGCTAGGTGACCATTTGGAAAGCCACAAAGTAAATCCAACGATAGGTATGCATATCTCATTCTCCCTGTATGTACCAAAGCTTTATCATTAAAAAATAATGTTTATTATCCTAGAAGGCTTTGGGGCCCATTAAGAGTTTACCTGCAGACCAGTGGCAGAATGAACCCCTCATACGCTGCATAAGTCCATATCTTTTTATTCTCCTTCTAGTGTGCGTTCACTGAAAGGCCCATCCGGTGCAGATTGTGAGGTCGATGTTCCTGTGGGAATAGCTATCACCACTGATGATGGGATTAAGATAGGTAAGTAGCAATTCTTATTTTTCTTTACTCCATGTTGGCTTTAACCCCCTGGGCGTTTCACTGATGTCTGGATTTCTGTACCAAAAGCTTTAATCAGATTCTAATTTTCTTGTACTGCAGCTGACAGCCTTAAAGTCTTGTCATGGACAAATTTTTTCAATTTTCACCATAAATTTTCAATCTGATTTAGATCCGGACTGTTTGCTGTAATTGAGTTGATATTGTGGACTTTTTCAGTGTTTTGGCTCTCCTTTCTAGATCTTTGTTAGAGTCTAGTCTGGGACACCTAGGCTAGGTACACAAGTCAGATGATTCTCGTCCGATAATCAGCTCAGGGCTGATATCGGGCTAGAATCTGGTGTGTGTGTGTGCAGTGCTCATCATTCTTCATTCCGACGACTATCCTGATGGATCCACGAACAATGAATGATTGAAATGAAAATGAAGGGTAGAGAGCACAGCGGGGTGCTGCTCCATCGTTCTGCCCTCTCCCCTCTCCATAGAGCAGAACGGTGCTGTATGTACAGTGCTCGTTCAGGCATTGTCCAGTCTTTTGTTGTTGGAAAGTATTGTGAAAGATCCTTTCCAACAAGAATTATTAAATGTGTGTAGGCAGCCTTAGGGGGCCAATGTGATCCGCAATACTAGAACCATCTATTGCTGTGAAGGTTGTTTATGTTGCTTTTGAGATTTCAGGTTTAAATGTGATGTTCCGGTGCCTCTTCCTTTTCCTTAATTAAGTTGGGGTGGAGGATGTTGTTGTAGAAGGGAAGGACAGGAGATAGATACTACTTATTGATGGGTAGGTAATATCACAGATCAAAGGTAATTTGCTATCTAACCAAGTCCTTTAAAACCCCATTTATGTCCTGGCCCCTCTCAGAAATATTTGCTAATATTGCACCTAAGCACTATATATTACTGTGAGTTATGTTAGATTTTAGGCATATATTGATATAGATGTATGTAAGCTTTTGATCTGGAGCTGTATTCAGAAATGTTCCCAGTTCTCCTCATTGCATTGACCCCGTTGTCATATAGACTAGAAGACCGAGGAGCTCAGTGTAAATGTGGGGTGCCATGGCCTTGCCATCAATATGTCAGATTTATTTCTGTATCGGTAAGGACTGATCTTCCTATAGAAGAGGCGACCCTGTGGTCTGACATGAGGCTGAAAACTGGAAAAGGTGAGTTTAGGAAGCAAAAAAGCGTAATGTAGAGCCAGCAGAAGCCACAAGGTGATAAGGAGCTCAATGTGAATGTAGGGTGCCATGGTCCTGCCACCGTCATGTCAATCCACTTTCTCTATCAGTAAAGACTTTCATAGAGGCGACCTGCAAAAAGCCACAAGGTTTATGAGGGGGGTTGATTAAGGACAAGCATAGAGCACAAGGTTGGGTTTTAAAGGATAAGGCAGCTTACACAGTTCAAATTTCAAAGTGTCAGATGAACGGACGAGTACTGTACACACAGCGCCATTCTACTCCATGGAGAGATGAGAGAACCAGAGAGCAGCACCCCGCTGTGCTTTTCCCCTTTGACTTGTCCTTTGAGCTGTCATTCTCTGTTGGTTGCTCATGGATCAGTCAGGAAGATTCCAACACCTCTGTACATATCTTAGATTCCCGTTAAGATGAGCCTCACTATTCAGGGGAGAATCATCTGTCATGTGTACATAGCCTAAGGTACCCAAAGTACAAAAAAGGAAATATATTGCGGCTTACTAGGTGGCTGTATGATTGCTAAGGCTACGTACACAGGTCAGATGATTCTCATCCGATAATGGCCCTCACGGCTTGTCTCAGATGAGAATTTGATGTGTACAGCGGCCCTCCAATGTCCCTCCAGGACGGTTGTCTGGACTATGGACAAGTGCTGTGCACACGCCATATTCTCATCTGATACCAGTCCTGGGGCGATAATCTGATGAGAATCTGACGTGTGTACGTAGCCTTAGGGTTTTCTCCCATAGTTGAACTAGAAGTAGTTAGTATTATTCAGTCGGAATTGTTCTGTAACATTTTACACCCCTCATCCAAATGGTTTCTGCAGTTCTAATCATAGTCCAATCCAGACCTTGTGTGTACCCGTCCCCTGTCTGCTGCCTCTCTCGTTCATTGATGTGATTACTGGTTGTATGTAATGTTTTTTGGTAAAATGCTCTTTAATTATCTTCAAATATAACCCTTTTACTGACCTGCATGATTCATAGGAGATCAGCGATGAGCGTTCTCTTACCTTCCCACTAATAGCAGCTCCAGCATTTGATCTTTAATTGTTGTTTGCCTTTTATATGTCTGTCATTTAGCAAATTCTCTTTGATGGGGATAATGTTTTGGAATCTTAACAAATCCATCCAAGCAGATGACCTTTTCCAGACACAATAAACTTTAGAGTTGTAGCAAGATGTAAGGGTTTATAAAGGGGAAGATAATCATTCTGTTCTAATGAGGTCTCCAATGTCAGTAAGAGCGGCATTGTTTCTGTGTTGTTCAGCATCTTGTTTGTTTTTATGCACTTCTGGATAGAATTACTCTTTTCACAAGCGTGTATGTACTAATTATTATTTTTAAACAGTATTTATATAGCGCCAACATATTACACAGCGCTGTACATTAAATAGGGGTTTGCAAATGACAGACAGATACACACAGGAGGAGGAGGGGCCCCCTGCCCTGAAGAGCTTACAATCTAAGAGATATCTTATCTGGCAATGTGGAAAATAGGTAAGTATAAAATCTTCATTTTTGCTCTGTAGGTACTAAAGCGTAACTGAACCCAATACAGCAGGTAGGAGGGATTATTGCAGAGGAGACATCGCTTGTCCCTTTCTGCAGTAATGACCAGAGTAAACATGGATTTAGAAGGAAGAAGCTCTGCAATGTCCTTTCTAACTAATGCATTAACCAGGGCTGACAGAAAGCATAAAGATAATACCAGGCTTTTTTATTAGCATAATTTACAAACTTGTGCAGACTCTTTAGTAAATATTTGTCAAATTATAAATGTAAATTTATACTAAAAAAAAATAAAGTATTCAAATATGAGTTTGTATTGTTAAAAGGTAAATTATCATGTTTTAACGACTTGTTTTTTTTTTCAGGTTCCCGAATGCCGGTAAATCGTCTCTCCTTAGCAGAGTGTCCCATGCCAAACCTCAGATTGCCGACTACCCGTGTAAGCGGTCTGCTATTATTATTAAACAGGATTTATATAGTGCCAACATATTACACAGAGGATAGCCACACATCCATTTACCAACTTTTCATTACCTGTACTCTGAAAACAATGGGCAGAAAGCAGAGTACTGAGGGATGCAGAGTACTGAGGGATGCAGAGTACTGAGGGATGCAGAGTACTGAGGATGCAGAGTACTGAGGGATGCAGAGTACTGAGGGATGCAGAGTACTGAGGGATGCAGAGTTGGTGGTGTATAGTTCTAGGAAGGATTTCTACATGAAATATAGTAAGGGGTCTCTGTGACTGGCTGACCAGTCACAGGGTAAGATGTGACCAGAAAGGTCTGCAAGTCTTTTTCAATCATTATCAATTTCTTTAGGATAAACTGAGGCATCTTCAGCCCATCCCTTCTCCCCATTTTGTTGTCACAAACATCATTAAAATGTCCAAAGCTGTCAAAAGTCCTTTTTCGGATGCATCATACATGACCACCCAGTCAGGTCTACTTTTCCCTTTGGTTTGAAGAACTCTTTTATTATCATATGAGTAAATGTTACAAATACTGCCCGCTTTTCATTGTAATAACATGCTGCAGCCGAACTTAAGCCTCATTCACACTATGCAATTATAGTCGTTGGAAAGGAACATTCACGATCCTTTCCAACGAATAAGGACTGCACGATGCACGGACGAGTACTGTACATACAGCACCGTTCTGCTCTATGCAGAGGGGAGGGGGAAAACGACGGAGCACTCTCTCCCTTCCATTAAGGTCGTTCGTTGTCCACCGTCCGTGAATCCGCCAGGGCGGTCATTTGGACGATGGATGATGGGCGCTGTACACACTCCAGATTCTCGTCCAATATCGGCCCTGAGCTGATTATCGGGCGAGAACTATTAGACGTGTGTACGTAGCTTTACTGTGGCCTTAATTTGCCACTGTTGCCTTGGTTTGCAATGTGTGACTTTCCATTGTTCATTTCCATTAATTGTCCATTCATCAGTGGTTGCATAAACCACAGGAACAAGAAATATGTGCTCAAGGTTTGCCCCTGTAATTTGCATTTCATAGTATTGGTTTTGAGGAATTATCCGCTTTCCTTTTATTATCTCATTCCTACCAAACTCTGCATGCTGGATCAGCCAGATAACTGAATGCAGGTGACGTTTGTTTTTGGGGTTATTATATGGTAACTTTTGGTCAGACTGTAGCAGATTGCAGTACTTAATTTTCATTAAAAGCAGCCGCATTCCTTCTTTTTCTTTTGCAGTTACAACGGTAAAGCCGCAACTGGGGAAGATCATGTATTCTGACATGAAACAGGTATGAACATTGAGTGAGCTACATTAGACTTCCTATGTTTTAGTTTATGTTGTGTGAATTCGGACAGATTAGAAGGGAGAGACTTGTCAGGTTTTCACCCATCAAGAAGATATAGAAAAGTAGCAATACGACAGGTGGGCCAAAGTATTTTGATTATTAGATTTTTAACTCCGCTGCTCAATGGAAGCTGTGCTATTATGAATGATGTTACTGACATGATAAGCTGCCCGTGTGACTTTTTTCCCTATTTTCCTCCTCAAAGTAGTTAACATTGATGCAGAGGAAGATGATGGCAATTGGTCATCTGACTTCCAGCTTTACTGTAACTGTTGGATACAAAATGGCAAAGTGAATGCAGAGAGCTGCCAGGATGAGCCCAGGTCTCTAAACACAAAGCAGAGGCTAGAAATTGGCTATAAGCAGGGATTTTATTTACATACAAATGGGCAGCTCTCAGTCCAAGAACAGCATGGAGAAGGATAAAAGGACCATTTTTGTTTTGTTTTTGCTTTGTAATGGTATTAAATCTATATCAGTATCATCAAAATGCTTAATTCTTGATCCCTGTTCCAGATTTGTAAAATATGTGCCGCGACTAAGAAAGGTTGGGAAACACTGCCCTAGCAGTCTGCAATGGGTTTTATATTTTAAAATGATATAAGTGGCTATCAGTGTTTAAAATATACCCTGTTGATACCCACCACAGCCACATGCATTCTCCATTGCTATCTGATGATCACCAGCTTTATACTGAAAATGTGGATCTGCATGCATCTTTTTATCTTTTCTGAAAAGAAGGGGTGAACAGAAAATTGGCATTGGTGTACATCACACCATTTTTGTGGTTAATAAGCCATTTATCCCTTTAAAAATGACAACCTTTATCTCCATTCTTGTTCTGGATCAGCATCTTAACCAGGATTGAAGCCAAAACTTCAGCATGACAGCCAAGAGAGAGCTGAGCAGTGGCAGCCCCTATTATTCAATTTTAAAGCAAACCTGTCATTTTCAGCTCCCCCTTCAGACACTGCTTTTGGATTGTTAGTGAGTCCTAGAATTTAGGCCTAACCCCCACCGGCTAGTCCTGTTTCCAATGAGAGTTTTACTGACCTTTCCACTTTAAATGATCAGTCATTGGCGATTTAGATTTGCACCCCCATCTCAAACCACTGAGTTTTTTTTTTTTTTTAAAAGCAAGCGTATTAATGAGTTCTGTGTACATTTTCAGGTTGACATTGACGGATTCCGGCTTTCCAATAAGACTCCATTCAGAACAGCATTTGAAACTGTGCAGTTGCTCATCTTGGTGAGTTGGGGCCTCACTTTTGTACAACACAGTTTTTTAGATTTTATTTTCATCTTAAACATATCGGAAGGTACAAAGTCTAATGCTGCTGCTTTGTGAAATGTTCGATCCTAGGAGCTGGAATTGTACAAGGAAGAGCTTCTAGACAAACCCGCCCTGTTGGCCGTCAATAAGATGGATTTACCAGGAGCAGAAGAAAAGTTTCAGGAGTTGGTAAAACAGCTGGAAAATCCACAAGGTATGCAATACTCAATGTGATTGGAAACTCATGCTGCCTTGTAAATATTGTATTTTGGTTCTGTGACAGATGACAGATCTTGTATTTTGCTATAAAATAACAGTATAAATGGCACTTTTCCATGGTGTACTCATCTTAAAAAAAAGTCTAAAGTGGTAACTAGAGTTCCCAGTTGCCCCTGGACTGTTCTGCCCCGCCATTAGGAACCCCACCTCCTGTCTACCTTCTAGGTTTCCAGCAGATGGGAGATATCATCACTTTTGTTTGCAACTACCAGTGTGGATAGGGTAGGACAGTAAGCCCAGATCTCTGTATACGGACTAAATTCATAATTATAAATCCCACAGACCACTAATATGAATTGTTTTTAAAAGACAAATACATTTGTAAAATATTGATTTTCCTAATGGTGCCTGACAAGGGCTCTGATTCATTGATCAGCTCACAGCAACTAAAGTATTACTATTGTTACTATTATCATTAGTTGCATTATCTTTGGTATTACTAAAGAAATGCAAAATATTAGTTTGCTTTTTCTTACTCATTATGGGTTTATTTCATTCCAATCTAAGACTAAACAAGGAATGATAGTTATCAAACTATTTTATGCCATTAAATTTAACAGTTAAAGAAAATACACAGTTACATACTTACCTAAAAGAGCATCTGAGAAATAAACAAATAAAACAATCGGATGAGAATTGGTATTGGCGGAGCGGGGTGACTGTTGTAATGGTGGAAACAATACTGAAGCGTACGGCTCGGCAGCGGTTGCCTCATACAACTTAACACTACACTGACGTCACGCTGCGCCTCCATTGTTTTTCCATCTCTAGTACAGTTTGTGAATTTAGTGCAATATAAAGCCGAAAATTGTCTTTTAGAATATAAATTTATTAGGATATTATTTTTGTTTTAATAAAAACAAAACAAAAAATTGCAAATAATGTCCACATTTTTCTGTGGATCCCCAAACTTTTCTTGCAGACCACTGGTTTGCGACCGCTGCTTTAAATGAACTAAATTGAGTTATAAATATACATTGTTTACCATGGAATGACAATGGAAAAGGTGGAATAATGAAATCCCTAATGAAAAGAACCTTTTCATTAGGGATTTTTGTCCCAGCCAAGACATCATAGTGTAGAGTGAATGGAACAAATGATCTTGTAAAGATGCAGTACAGTCAATGCAGCAGCAGCTCAGATTCCTTGTTGGTAAATCAGGTAACAGGAAGTCCGTCTTGTGTTTTCATGCTTTTTAAAGGTCATGTGTGGGGGCAGAGAACTGAAACCGTCATGGAACCTTCATGCTACAACAAGGTGTTAAACACCTAAATACCTTGCTGTTTGAGATACACAGCCACTGCACTTGTTGTGTTCAGTGTCATATGTGATTTTCTTGCTTTTAATTTTTGATTGATATATTTATATGATTTGTCATTTGTGTAACACAACACTTTCTTTTTTTTTTAACTAGAGTAGATTTACCCTTTGCCATGTTATGACTGCAGCCTGTGCCCCTGTTAGGAGAATTCTCCCCTCTTTTTGTCCCAGTGACCATTTTCAACAACACAAAAAGTTTTCCACATTCCAAAAATATTTGAGCTGTCATGAGAGCAAGAGGAGAGGGGAGATCTGGACAAATGTTACACAAACAAATATCAAAGAGGAGAACTCACCTTGTGAAGTGTTCCACTTACTGCATGTTGTGTACCCTGGACAGGAAGTGAAATGTAATCTTTGTCTAAACATCTGAAAGTAAAGCAAAAAATTCTCACGTTCTAAAGATAATTCTAAAATCACATCCTGGTTGCAAACAGCTTCTAAAGAGTAACAGGCTGACAGCTGGGGAGTTCCAAGGGGTGATTGTATTTCCCCTCCTTTTGTGTGAGACTTTCCCCACCTCCTAGATTGTAAGCTCTTCGGGGAAGGGTCCTCTCCTCCTGTGTCCCTGTCTGTAACTGTCTATCATTTGCAACCCCTATTTATTGTACAGCGCTAAGTAATATGTTGGTGCTATATAAAGCCTGTTTATTATTAATAATAATATATAGATTCTTGCTGCTCCTCCACTCCCCAACCAGGAGACTGGAAGCAGATGGTGTCAGCAGTGCATTTCCTAAACTGTGAGGCAGGGGTGAGCTATATCTCAGGACTGAATGAAATGAAATAGAAATCTACTGGGAGATAGATCAATTCTCATATACCGTATTTTTCGGACTATAAGACGCACTTTTTCTTCCCCAAAACTGGGGGGGAAAAGTGGGTGCGTCTTATACACCGAATACACGTTAAATATACCGGTAATTAAAAAAAATCATACTCACCCGATCCCGCGATGCTGTGGGCTTCTTCTGCGTCTTATAGGCCGGAGCGTCTTATAGTCCGAAAAATACGGTAAGTATTTTAACTGCATTTAGATTTTTGCCTAGAGTTTAGCTTTAATGTTATTTTCAGATTAGAGAAGGGTGATTTACATTTTTTAGCAAGTTATCCAAGTAGGTCACTGTATGTGCTAGTAACCAGTGCAGCGATTGGATCTGTTATTGGTGGCTATGATCGGCTTTCCCAATAGACCATTGACCCTAAAACATTTTCCTCTTTGCAGATCATCTCCATGAATTGCCGGAAGAGCAGGTCCCCGAGCGGCAGATCACTTTCCGACACATCCTTCCCGTGTCCGCTGCGTTCGGCCAAGGAATTGAACAGCTCACCCGCTGCATCCGCAGATCACTGGACGAGGAAGCAGAACTGGAGATTCAAGAATTAGCCCAGGAAAAACTGCGAAACATCTATAAAATATCATCCATCAGAATGTCAGATAAAATAGGTCCACCCTCCTAATACATAACGATTCAGTGCTTTGTATAGTTCTGTGTATGATTTTGTACAGCTTATGTAATTGCTAATAAAATGATTACTTCAATAACTGATGCCTTAGCTGCGTATGTTTCCATCTGCTATTGAGTGTTTAATATACAATAACTTGTTGGGGTCTGTTTATAAAGCAGTGAATCTGAACATTCCCTGGTGGTGGAGGATATTCCAGGTCATTGTGTTTCAATGGAAGTAACTGATTTCTCTACCAGGGAATGTTATGGTTAATATCAGAACTCTTTGCTCAGTGTTGCCCAGTCCTGAAGAATAACTGGTTGAATAGGGTGAAAGGCAATTGTTTCCTCTATGGCGATTGTTTCCTCTAAAAATCAAAATCTTTATTGATTTTGTCTAGAAAATTGACCAAAACAAGCGATCTTAAAGTGAAACTAATCCTGCAATACTCGTCTGTCCCATTTCATTATAGGGCACCACCATCTTCATCTTTCCTCTTTTCTAGAAAACGATCTTCGCTCATCTTGATTGGCCAGGTCAGGATGATGTAACTTCTGCGCAGGAGTTCATTCATTACTGGCTCACACAAGGGAAGCTGGGATTACCGGGTATCTCTGGCAACAAATGCAGTTCGGCCAAAATTGACAGCCTGTCCCTTCCTGCACTAGAAAGCTGCCTGATCAATGTGAGATTTAGTTCTACTTTTCTGAAACTCAACCTAGATCAAACAGAATTCATCACCCCCCCCCCCAATTTTCAAATCTCCCGGACATATTCCTAACTTTTAACAACACTGTTATTCATCCTTCCCCTCAGGCACGTTGCCTTGGTGTCACCTTTGATTCTGCCCTCTCATTTAGCCCCCATATTCAGAACATTTCCCGGTCCTGTCACTTTCACCTACTCAACATCTCCAAAATCTGCCCCTACCTCTCCCCAGAGACCACCAAACTCCTTGTACACACTTTTATCATCTCTCGTCTGGACTACTGTAACCTCCTCCTCTCTGGTATTCCACTAACCCGACTCTCCCCTCTACAATCTATTATGAATGCTGCAGCCAGACTCATCCATCCATCCCTCCCTCCGCTCCTCTTCCGCTGCATCTCTTTGCAGTTCTCTTCATTGGCTTCTATTTCACTTGATCTTTGCCTTAAAATCCCTTCACAGTTCTTGTTCCACTTACCTTTGTGACCTGGTAGAAAAATACCCCCCTAGCGGCTCTCGTCACTCCTCTAATGACCGACTACTGACTTCCTCACTCATAACCTCATCACATGCACGGTTACAAGACTTCTCTAGAGCTGCCCCGACTCTCTGGAATGGTCTTCCTCGTCCTATTCGGCTTGCTCCTACTTTCTGCTCATTTAAAAGATCACTGAAAACCCATCTTTTCAAACTTGCCTACCCATCTTCTTCTGACTCTTAAAACCCTCATTACTTACCCAGTAATCCATATGCCCCCTCCTATTGTGTGTAAATGTCCCCACCTACTAGATTGTAAGCTCTTCGGGGCAGGGTTCTCTCCTCCTCCTGTGTCACTGTCTGTATCTGTCTGTCAATTGCAACCCCTATTTAATGTACAGTGCTGCATAATATTTTGGTGTTGTATAAATCCTGTTTATTATTAACATCATTAATTGAGTGTGGCTGGAAGGTCATGAATATTTTTGAGTTATATTTCCTCTGCAAACTGATATTAGTTAGTGCAAGGCAGTAAAATTATCATTATTACCCAGATGGTTTTTAATTAGGGGAATATTGATTGTTTAATCGGGCATGTATGCCTAGCATTCCAACATGAGCAAAATCAGTGACCTTTATAATGCAATCTCTCATTCTTATTACCATAGCAGTTCATCCTTCTGGTAGATCTGTTTTTTTTCCTTCTTCCTGTAAGGACATTGGGGTAACGTAAACAAAAAAATCAGCCTAGTACAATATTCGTAGATTATGTTAAATATTTGAATCAGGTGAGATTTTGCCCAGGAACCTAAATGAGCTGTTTGATTGGTTCCTGATGATTAATTTGGAATGTAGATGTTAGCAGCCCAACCTGGCTTGCAGACCACTGTCCAATGTGGACACCCTATGAACAATACAGGAAAACAATCTGGCAAATCACAACTTTTCTATTTAACAGGTTCCCTTTAATTAAAAAAAAGATGTATATTGAAAGTCAATGTTGGTGCTGTGTGACGTAAAAAGCTCCTCTGGACCACAAGCTTTACACTATTGTCATATATACACAAATACAGTCTAAAGATAATCATGTTATTAGACTCCACATCTGACCGTATGCATAAAAGTCGATATTTATTTTTCCGTAAAATCTAGGAGTTCACCAGTTACAGAATATTGGCAGGTTTTTTTGTTTTTCGAAATTGACCACTAAAAGGCATACACAACACCGACACGCTAAAAAGCTACAACACAGCTGAAAATAAAGCGTTACAAAAAGAAAAATTTGTTACATTCCACTTTGTCTGCCTTATAGAAAGATTTAATGCTAGGCTTCTTTAAAACCCCTACAAAAACAAATACACCTTCTAGTGGATGGCCACTCAGCTGGTGGGGAGCTTTAGGTCCCAGCTCGTCCCTTTGGGGGAGCTTTCCTTTTCGACTTTTCCCAAACAGTTGAGTAAGCCTTGGTCTGACCATAACCCAAAGCATCCAATCAGAAATCAGCAGCTCAGCGTTGTCACTGATTACTAAAACTGAAGCTGATTGATGGCTGTTGGTTTACACATTGATTTAGTGTTCATCACCGCAGTCATTTTGTTATGAAACAACCGTCACTGAGAAACCAACTGATGGCTATTAGACCACAACACAATGACTGCCTTTGGTTTGGTTGGTATAGAAATCCAAACATCCCCTTTCCTAGAAATCTGATTTGTCCTCCGCTTTTGTAAATTGGAGAAGCACCCCACTTGGAGGGCGCACTGGCCAGAGCCGCGGACCATATCCCCCATATGGATCGCAGGCTCGGGAGTTGGGCAGGTTGTGTCTCTGGAGTGTAGGTGGGTTCTGGCATTATGATTTCACTATGAGGGAAGTTTCTTCCCACTTGGCTATCCGAGCATGCGCGGTCCAGAGCCTGTGGATTTAGTGGTCC
This sequence comes from Pyxicephalus adspersus, assembly GCF_032062135.1. Classification (NCBI taxonomy): domain Eukaryota; kingdom Metazoa; phylum Chordata; class Amphibia; order Anura; family Pyxicephalidae; genus Pyxicephalus; species Pyxicephalus adspersus. Next base: position 133,990,544 of record NC_092862.1, read on the forward strand.
ATGAGCTCTAAAATGTTGGGGACCACTGCTCTAGAACATCAGTGATCACTTTCAAATAAGTCTATAGGAGATTCACTTCTAAAGGAATATATAAAGATATACTAGCACCCACAGCTCCTATTGAGACTGCTAATGATTTTCCTAAAGACACCTAGGCGTGACCTAATATTTCTTTTTACCCAGGTAATGCAACTTGGAAATTTACAAAGGTATTTTTCTGTTCCGTGTTATTGTATCAAAATTTAAGAAAGAAGATGTTGGGTTTTTATATCAACCTATACTTAAGTACCAACCTCCAGCTATCCTGACAATCCTGCTTCTTTAAATGGTAAAAGTGCGCATGGACATCCTGCTATGGCTGGATGGTTGTGACCATCACCAGGGTTTTCATTATATAATTATAAGGTATAAACAAAGCTGCATTTTTATTTCTCAAATTTGGGGACATTTTATTTTAGCAAAATGCAAAAGAGTCATTAGAAAAGGTAAAAATAAAGCTGGCTTCCATGAACAAAAGGCCTTTTATTGGTGGTGCCCACTATAAGTAGGTGAAAACGTAACTGTAGAGGGTAAAGTTACAAATATACTTACCATACACTGTCTTCTGCAATGCTGGGCAGGATGTTGCGGTCCTTCAATGATTCCTGTGCAACACAGAATCTTTCCAGAAGGATATTGATGTCATCCAGTTATATGGAAGACAAGGGAAAGCAAAATTCTAGCAGACTTTCTTTACCTGGGGAAAAGTCTTAGGGATCCCTGGCAATAATTACATCTCACAGTACATTAGCATGGTGGTCAGTGGGATAAGTGGGACCTTTACAGAAAGATTAGAGGTCGAAACTGCTAATGGCTCAAGGAGCCCCTAGAACCTCTGGAAGAACCCTCAGAGTCCCACAGAACCCTGGATGATAAACATTGCTGTACAGTTACATTATTCATTTACTTATAGTAGGCAATTTGATCAGAGGGAAGCGCCCATGTAAGCAGATCTTCCATTTGGTTGAAGATCCTCTTTAAGGTGGATTGCTTCTTTTTGGTTTCTGGGGGTTGCATTATTTTTAAGTATTTCTGCTTCATAAATCTTTTGCAGATGACAAAATCAGTTTCTGGTAAATAGTTGCTAATCCCTATAAGTTATTGTAAACGAGATAATGGACAGTTTTCAGGCAAAGCTGCTGGGTATAACCCCCCATCATGTTGGACTTCAATGGTGATGTATATAAAAGCAGGATTATCAGATTTGCTGGAGTTAGTACTTTGGGTACAGGTTTGATTTAAATAAGTCCCACAGTGCTCATCTCAGGCTTTATTAGAATCAATGCATCAGAAAGGCACAGCATAGGTTGAAGTATGGATGCCCAACTCTGGCCCTCTGCTAGTCAACAACCCCTTGGAGGACCAAAACTGGACATCCTTCATTATATTTAACGACAGATACAAAAAAAATGAATCAGTGAGTCAACAATGTGTCATTCTGCTTCTAATGGAGAATATGATACTGACAGTCATTACTGTGGTTCTCTATCCATCTGTTCTATGCTTTTGGCAAATGCCCTGTAAACTCTACAAAACTATTGTACTATCCCAAGGTCAAAAATTCCCATGATACTCTGGAAAGCGATAAAATCTTGCAGAACTATACTTAATTTTTCTCTATTTAGAATTTACTGTTACTTTTTTTCTGCAAAATATATATGGCAAGAGCATTCAAGAATCTATACCATTCTCTTCACTTACATAAGAAATCTCTACTATATCTACATTTCAAAATCTACCTATTTATTTCGTGTTTTGTATAGTCTTCTACAACACAGGCAGGCAAACCTATAGATCTATAGCTTGGGCTTATAAAAGAAAAGGCTAACAGCAATGGAACTCAGAGCAACCAATAACATTTAATTCCTAATTGTTCGTGCTAGGGTAGAGCCATATCTGATAGGGAGCTGTTTGCTTACAATGCTTTGAATAGGCCAAGCGGTCCCTAAAGAGAGACCCCTACCCTACTCTCCAGTCTCTTAGCCACCAATAATTTGCACTGGGAGGTAAAATACAGCTTTTCAATTGCAGGAGAACTGCAAATATGTTCATGCTTTTGTCATGTCATGTAATTAAGTTATTTATGTGTTATACTTATATCATGCTAGAATGTGCTATTGAGAGCAGCACGTTCTATGCTTTACATTACCCACTACATTTAAACTCCATAGGCTGGTACACAACAGAAAGAAGATATGGCTTTATCTACATTTAAATTCTTTAGGCCACCAAACAAGGGAAAGAAGAGATGGATTCTTGTTTCTACTGCTATAATGAATCCTCTGGCTCATCTCATCATTCCCTGCAACCATTATCCCTACAGTTCTTCATCTGAATTTCTCCACAAATGTCTAGAGAAGGACAGAAGATGGAACTGAAATAAGGGAAAGCTTATGACAATCTGTACATTTAGAGCCATCCCAGTCTAAACCTGCTTTCCCAGGCACAAAAATGCTTTACATTAGATGATTTAAAAAGAAATGTAATCTCTGGATAAGGAAGGGATTCTTCACTGTAAGCCCTGTGAAAATGTGAAATAGGCTCCTACAGGACATAGTTTTAGCAAGTTCTATAGATTGCTTTAAAAAAGAGCTGGATGCTTTTGTGGAAGCACAGAAAATAACTGTGGATTAAAGTTAAACCAGAGACTGTTGATCCAAGGAACTCCTCTGGATCAACTGCGTTCTTCTGGATCAAAAAAGTCTATAGGGTTTTTTATATGGGATAAATCCTGATTTCACTGGTGGCAGTCCAGCAAACCTGCAGTAGATCTATTATTTTGCCCCTAAGCCCTCCTCCCTTGTATTACAACACTGGCCACTGGTATGATTATGATATGATTATTTTTTTTAATTTCAATAGTTAGATAGGGCGAGTTATTGCATTTGCTTGGCCAGTTTTGGGAGAGAAAATGTAGCCACCAAAAAATAATTTTGTTTGGGAGACTTTTTAAGATAAGGCCATGAGTACTGCATAAGTAGGCATTTTCAGCCAAAACAATTGGCAAGCTTCAAATTTTTCTGTTGATCATCCTGTAGTAGCATCTCCTTAGTGCTACTTCAGGTTTCCAGTTAGCCAGATCTATGTTACTGCTATTCACTGATGTAAATACAGAACATACACCAAAAAAAAAATTAAATTAATATTGTGGTGTACTTCTTTTTAGATACATTGAGGTTCACCAATTTATGTTTATCTTAGAGATGAAATACTATGTCAGTTGCACCTTGGTGATCAATTTTTAGGATTTGCATTCAAGTGATGGCTGCATAACCGCTTACATTTACATTAGGTCTAGTAGGACACCCTACCATGCTGAATCTGCTATATCTGAGGTCCCCAACGTCAGTCAGCTTATCAGAAAACATGGCAAGTGACAGAAAGCCACACAGGTATTCAAAATAGTTCAAGCATCTTTCCAACCAAACATGGTATTTTATACCATGGGAAAGGCTATAGAGTTCCTAGCTTTGCTCACATGCTGCTGTCGTTGTGGAGGAAGGTGGCTTTAACAGATCATGTACACAGGCTTCAACTGTAGCACAAAGCAGCACAAAAGCACACACCAGCTATAGCTTTCAAGTACTTTGGCCAAGCTTTTGACGTAAATCTAAACTAATGCAATACAAATGGATCTTCTTAATGTCTGACCAAACTACTCCAGAACTGTAGCAGTGCATTCTTTTGTACTGCATTGTGCTGTCTTGCATTAAGCTGCTTTATTGTTCAAAGCTTATGTACATGAACTGAAAATATATTAAATAAATTGAAACTCAAATATATCAAAATTCATATATATTTAATTGATAGATAAGTCATTTTATAATCTAATGATATTGAAAATAGGTATTCCATTTTATTGTGTTGTCACAATAATGTTTTTAGACTGTGAAATAAATTACAATTTGTCTTGCAAGAGTTCTGGGAATTCTGACCTCTTAGTTGTTAAGATTGAGTATGTTTTCCCCAGAAGGCTGCAGAGAACAATTTATATCAATCCCTTGTGGAGTTTTACCTTTGATTTAAATACATTCTGCATTCTCTTCTTTTATTCATATTAGATGTATACAATATAGCTATGTGGTCATCACACTGGTCCTAAGCTCCTACCATCATATTTAGCTAAAAGCTCTGTGTGGTTCCAAGGAATTAGGTTAGGGACCATTGCCCAGTACTACGTCTATAGGTTGCCTGAGCCTTTTCTACATTACTGGTGCTCTTTCTCTTTTTTTTGTGTTATATTTCTCTAGACCAGTTGGGTGTAAAACTTACAGTGTGCTCACATTTCATAAAGCATTTGACAAAATAATGTACTATACCTATATTTCTTTTTACATTTTAAAATGTACATATGTACAAAATATGTGTGTGTGTACGTCTTTAAATGTTCTAATTTAGGCAAAATAATTGTCTTTGAAATTTGGCTTTTTAGAAATAAAAAATATGGTTCCATGCTTTGTTACAATACAATGTATCTATTCGCAAGTGGTGATTTATGTGCATGCATCCAACACAACTGACCACAGTGGTCTCGTGCATGGAAAACAACATGGCTGCCCGGACCTCCCGCTATACAATGGCTGCTTAATGTCGTTATAAATTTAGACTTCCGGTCTACAGAGTAAGTGATTTTATACCTGACGTTAAAAATTCAGTCATGCATAAGACTTTTCTCTTTGCAGAGTCCGTTGACGGTGCTTTTTTTTTTTTTTTACAAACTTAAAATTTGGAGGCTTCCTTTAGTCCTTGGAAAGGGGGTAAATGAAAATGGGTGTCAGGAGCCTCTTGGAAAAGGCCGAGGTCTCTGTAAACAGCAGTGATTCCTGGTCCATGATTACTGGATGACGGGTGAGCACTGACTCTCAGTTCAGCATTCAGAAGCTGATTTGTTGTGATGAAAATTGATGCTTTTTCTAGATTGAGGTTTCCCAGAGCTGTGAATACAAAATTTTGGTTACAATTTATTTACAGGTTATAAAATATTGTTATTAGTTTATCCATAATATTATATTATGTTTTAGTTTTTCGACAAAGTGGGACCCACACCGTTACCCAGTGATACCCACTCCCCTACCCATTGGGCCTGAATTATTAAAGCTCCCAAAGACTGCAGAGGACAGACTATCATGGGAGAACCATGGAAGGCCCATTGATATTCACTCCACCACTGTTCCGTCTATCTGATAAAAATACTCACTACCACCAGGTATGGGGAAGCAATGTTCATGGGAAAGTGGAAGACATGTAGTGTAAGTTCAGATACTGCCTGACAAGGAACTTACACAATGATCTGGCACATCACAGCGACAGATGAATGGAATGGTGGTGAAGTATTGCAAGGGATTCTGTCCCTATTGGGCAGTGTAGTTTATAGGCATCTGTTCACCTAATTGGTGGAATAAAAATTCATAAAAGATCCCCTGAACAATGTTTGGGCCCCAACCACCATTCAAATACTTTTTTTGGGCTCAAGTAAAATCAGGTTTTCACTATGTAGAAATATGTTACATGATATACGCTTCAAGTCTAATTGATAGGAGAAGGTGTCCTAGCATACTCCTGGTCCTAGGGTGACAGTGCTGCTTCTCCATAAATACAGTAAAGTGAGTCATAAATGTATTATTTTATTGACAATCATTACAATGTTACAAGAACCTTGTACTGACAGATTACACAGGTAATGTTAACTTTTAAATCCAAAGGCTTCAAAACATTCTGAATCAGTAACCTGGTACATATATGGCAATCAGATGTTCTCCCATCACGTTTGCTCCAGGTCAGGGACATTGCTGAAGATAAAGACAGCCTCCATATTTCTCACAGTACAAACAAGTGAGGTATGATTTGTAATACTCTATAAATGTACAATACAACCCCCTAGACAGGTCCCCACAGTTCATACCCGTGCGCTTTGTTTGCTTGGCTTCTTCTCCTCGTCAGGAAGTGGCGGCATGGGATATGGGTACTTCCTGCTAGAGGCAATGGAACCAGTAGATGAGGACGGAGACTTGGCAGGAGACAGTGTTCTGTAAGAACAAAGACACAAAACAGCATTACAAAGCAGGTGATGAAAATCTACATTCCTTTCATGGTAGGTAATAGATGATGGTGCACGGAACTTGGTGCATGTCCTCAAGAACCAGTTACAACCTGGGTAAATCAGGGCCTGTCAGACAACAATGGCCTTGAAGCATTGTCCGCAGGGAACATTTGCATTTCATGTTTTATGTCCAGATGGAAGTCATAGAGTAGAAGCCAAAAACTTGATAGGTTGTCCTTGACTAACGGTCTGCTGGGTAGAAATCCTCTCACCTTCCTGTTCTGGTGGCTGTGGGACCTTTCTAGCCAGGACCAGAAATAAGATCCCATCCTTTACCCTACTTAATCTAAAAATCAAAAAATAAAATTCCAGCTGGTGGTCTAATTTAACTTGCTTAAACAATAGCCTAGTAATTGGCGGAAGATACCACAAAAATAATGCTCGAACATGGACTTATTTGACTTTGACCTGTTGCTGGTGTAGACTATGTAGGAACATCTACACCCTTAAACTCTTACCAATTTGCAACAAAGTTGCACTCATGGATGATCCTTTATTAGAAAATGCTTGCAGTTGCTATTGTATGACCCTAAAATAAAAACATGGAGTCAGGCCACTATCAATACTGAACACATCACATCACCTCCATACCTTTTTCTTCATTGTCTGATGTTTTTTATCCTTTCCAAGGGCTTAACCATCATGTTAAAGGATGAAAAGGGAGGTTTGGGGGGGTGAGGCACTGTGTTTGGCAGCTTTGTTGAACGATTGGCACTTTTAATACACGTGGTCCCTATAACTATCAATTACAAAGTGGAAATGTCCCATGTCTGACACTACAAACTTTCCTGTGTTACGCGTATAGCATTTTATTGGTTTGTCCATGGCAGCACACACGTAAGCCATGGGGATGAACCACAAAGGAAAATGATAGGAGGCAGTGAAACAATCCTGTATGAAAAAAATCCTGTATGAACCTCACAATGAACAAAAAAAAAAAGCAGATGAAAGATTTCAGGGAAATGTTTTGTAACATTGTATTCCAGAATTTTGTACCATTTTATCATGCATTTGTAATAGCAGACAATGTGAAACAAGTTTATTGCAGTGATTGTGAATGTTTTTAAAGCACAAGTCCTCCTTTATGCTGCACAAATTTATAATCCTTAGTCCTAAATGACAGAGTATACTGCCTATATGGTCCCTCCACTGCCAATCAGATTCAGTGTTTATTCTATAGGCAATGCTTGGATGTTATTGGTGGCTGTGGGGAAATACACACAGATCTCAAACGCAAATTTTGTCTTATCCGGATCATGTTTTAGGAAAAAGGAGAACTACAACTTGAAATTCAAATAGTGCTGGTTCTGGTACAGTAGCCTTTACTTAAACTGTCTGCGTTGCCATACTGCAGCCGATTGGATTCCAATCTGCATCGGATGACACAGGTAACGTCTTTAAATCTTATTGGAATTTAAGGAGAAAAAAGTCTGACTTCAGACACATTGATAGGTGGAGTGGATGGATGTTCACTTTAGAAAGGCAGCAAAGGTGGACTTATCCTTTTAAGAGTGTCAATGTCAAATGAACAAAGCAGAGCAATAGGCAGAATATGCGTGATGCATTTCACTCATGCTTCTGGGCTGTCATCAGAGCAAAAAGTGCATTTTTATGTGACGTGCAAAGAATGCAAAATGATATTCATATTATTGGCATTCCATGTGTATGGTTTTAAAGTGCACCTGTCGCCTCAGCACAGCTAAGCATTTTGAGGCTGAACCAAACCTTGCAGAATTAATGACCCATCAATTTGCTAAGAACTATTGGCATTTTCTAGATTGTGTGTGACCACTTTTAGAAAGAGAAGGCATGTTTGTAGTAGCAACCAATCAAATACTTTGGATCTAATGGCGGAAGCACTCCCATCACTGTCTGCATCCCTGTTAGGGATAATGTTAGCGGGACATAAGGGGAACTCAAACAGCGCAACTCAACTAAAAAAGCACTTTATTATATTGGCACAGTGAAGCCATGCTAGAACCTTTCAGGTGTTTATTGGTTTATGTGACACCATTGAATATTTGTCTTCACAGTGGTGTCACCAGGCAGCAAATTAGTCTTCCATCAAAATACAGGCAGCAATAAAAAATGAATGAAGTTCCTAAGTCTTTGCTCTACTCGAAAACACATTCCTGGTTGGGACATTATATTGTGAGCCCCATTGAGGGACAGCTGCGTAATATGTTGGCGCTATATACTGTGTAATAATAATGGCACTTTAGTTTTGTTATTTGCTGTAGACAAATGCAACTAGGATCTGATTGGCTGCTATGAACCACAAAGACCCTTTCGTCTTGTTTTGTATTGTTTCCAGTGTCTAATTTGCTGCAATTTCTGTGTCTTTGTGATGTCCCTAGTTATAGCAAACTGACAGGATAGACTTTGATTCAGCACAAAAAATGGCCACCTTAACTGTGGGAAAGCGAAACGCACAAACCGAAACCTACAGAATCCTAAAATCTGTGCAAAGTGTGTGCTGACACTGTCTGTCACATTTCTCTTAATAAAGAAAAAGAAGTAAGGCATCTTCTTCAAACCAGGAACATCTTACCCTGACTGTCCATGGCAGCTTTGTTAAAAAGTAAACTTTGATGGAACATTTTTCATTCATGACATGAAAGCAAGCTACGCATTTTCCAGTCACCAAAGGGTCCAGGGTAGAAAATAGCTGACACACAAAACTCACCCACAGCAATCAGTACCAGATTCTAAAAGTCAAAACTACCACACTGTATTATATTGATATTGCCTAATAAATAAGCTGTAGCAAGATGTTAAATTAATTACCCATCAGTTATTCTTTATACCCTTATACTCTATACCCTTAGTCTGGGCAGCTGACTTGGTTAGTCCAGTGCTAAGCTAGCACCTGAGAAGCAATCTAAAGCTAAGAACGCTACTTGCATTGAAATCTAAAAACAATTTTTATAATGCAATAAAAATACAATTACACTTGACACTGAAATAAAAGTAAAATTTAACTTCTCCCCTGTGTGGCTTCTGCAAATATTGTCAGTCTATCCTCCAGTTATGTTTTTTTTTTTTTACAATGATACCCAATATCATTCATCACACTTCCTGTCACCCCAGGGTGTATAGTATAGGATGGATTATAAATTAAAATGAATAAGAAAGGAGTTAATTCAGGCTAATTAGAGATAATAGAGGCCTAACCAGGTTTAAAGTGAAACTAAACATACCTTACATACCTTACCTCGTTCCTTTGCTGATGCCAACACGTCCACCTAATCCTTTTCAATGTTCAGTATGACCATCTAGTCATCACATTCTACAGAAGACTCTGAAGAAGATTGTGGACAAGCAAGTGAGTTTTATTGCACAAGAGACACAACATGTCCCTTCTGTAATAAAGAATCCATCTGCTTGTTGATATTTTTTTTTTTTTTTAGTTTATTGTAACATCTTTTTGTGGGGTTTGCTTGAGCTAAAAAAAATCTTACAGTATAATGCAATTTGTCCAACTTTTTTTCACCTTGGACCATTTCTCATATTTATTTAGTACCTGGAAGGCCAATGTACTCAAAACATATGGGAACAAGTGTAACATAGTATTACATAGTATATAGTGTTGTACTGTAAAAAATGCATTTGCAGTTAATGTTGACAAACTTTATAAATCGTTGTACATGTTGATTTCAAGTGTTTAGTGATGTGCAAAAGCTAACAGACACCAGACTTCTGTATGTTATTTCTGCATAGCTGATAGTTTTATGTATATATGATCTGGGAAGGTTTGTAAGATCTCACCTGCTGAACTCAGTTACTTTATTAGCCCTGTACAGGGCTTAGTCACTCAGTATTTCCTCGCTGTCCTATTTACTACACCTGTACCCTGCTATCCCTCAGTTAGTTCTCCCCTATCTATCCAATTAGTATATGTATTTTTCTCGGGGACCCCCCTTTGTAATCACTGCTTCTTATTTGTACTTGTTTCTCCATCTCACCTCTGTTAGCTAGCTGACTCTCCTACAAGGTACAACCAGAGCACCTTTTGCATGGTCGGCTCATTGGACTTTGGCTCCTTAAAAGTCTAGGACCATGTGTTGTTCATCGAAATGCTGCTCATCTTTGCTGTGACTGGAATCTGACTGAATGATTTAAACCTGAGATCAGGTAGTCTGCAGGTCCTTTGGTAGAAAAACTAGTGTGAACTACTAACTAACTGATAAAATCCAGCAATTTGGAAAGTTTAGAATCTAACTAAAATACTGTAATGTTTAAAAAATCTGATACATATTGCCTATTGTCTCCATCCACTGTTCTCTTAACAGCTTAGTCAGCCTATGCAGGTTAAAATGGGGATTCCCTGATAGGTATAAGGGCCAAGGTAGAGTAAATGTCCTGAAACTGTTCTGGCACAAAGACATAGGCCAAATGACTCCCTAAGGACTCACAGGGATCTGCAGATCTGTGCATTGGTAGGTTGCAGGTGAGAAACCGGAGAAAGGACAAAGGGTAAAGGTTCATAGTTAAACTCTGTAATGTCATTTTGTGCAGTGCAATGCCTGAAATACAAACTAAATCTAAACTATGTAAGTAAAGGATTAAGAAATGGGGTCCACAATAACGCTGAGGGACATTTGGTTCAGGACTAAGCAGACTTCTTACTCTTTACTTCAAACCTCACAGGTGGCCAGAAAATCATGTTTTGGAAGTTTTGAAGATGGTAGGACCATGTAATTTGCTATAATATATATAACCTGTTATATTGTTCTTCATTTAAATTGATCTCCAGCAAACCTAGTCATTATTTCTACAAAGAATGTTTAAAATCAAATACTGTAGGACTTTTTTTTTAATTAAAATAAAACCTTAATATACTCACAAACCAAAATTTTCTATTTCTTAGATTTGGGAGCTGCATTACTTTTGCTATTTCACGCTTTGTTTTTCTTAATTTTGTCTAATAATCATGCAAGTAACACAGTTAATTTCCTTTAATGGATGCACTTATTACGCCATTGTATCTATGAAAGGAGTAATGGTCGTCATACAAGCTTGACTTCAGGTCTGTTTTTTGGTATATCTCCATCAAATGGTAATTTGATGGAATAGAAGTTTACACATTAAAAAAATAAATGTTTCAACTTTCTTTTCTAGAAACAAGAACTGACAAAGATGTAAAGTATTATTTCTCATTTCATCATCTAATATTTCACAGATGTGTAGGCCTGAAAAAACATATACTTTAAACTCCATTTAAAGTACTTTTGCCCACTTTACTGTCCATTCAGACAAAAAAAAAAACATGACCAAGGGGGTTTGTGAACATTTGGGCTTCCTTTTGCTGACCCCATTCCTCTACATGTTTTTTTATTCCTCCTCTTGATTAGGCTTTACTCCCTTACCAAAAACTTTTACCACATCTACTATGCTCGTAAACCGTAAAATGTTACATTTTTGCTCTTGGGTTTGGTATACTTTGTTATTTCTACAGTAAACTATTTCCATTAAATTTTATTGGCTGTCAATAAGCATAACTGTTTTCAGGTATATACTGAATAAATAAATGAAGCCATAATGGAAGAAGATTAAAAACCACCTGGACGCAACTCAAAAAATACATTTTGATCAACTGGTATATTTTGAGTTTGGTTAGGGTAAAAGCTATATAAATGCTGTGGGTTGCACATTTTCACTTTATTTGTAATACTTTGTAATAAACTTGAAATGCATGCATGGAATGCAAATAATTGGGCCTCTGTTTGTTGGGGTTGTACAATGAAACCCCAGACAATCACTAGACATGATGACGTGAAGAGGGGTCCACTCTTTGTTATGTCATTGGTCAAACAGCAAAGTTGTATCTGACCAATCTCAAGCAAAATTAAGAACCCTTGTGCTGTATAATTTGGAAAATTCTGATTGTGTCTGTTTTTAGGCCAGATGACTCATGCCCATGCTTCTGCATGAGTGAAGTAGACATTGCAGATGGATGGCATGTATAATGTGTGTTTAGAGAAGTCATGCAATGGATGAATGGATGGATGAATGTACAGACACTAGAAGCTATCGATAGTTAGAGGCAGCATGCAAAGACACCCCAAATTAAAGTGGAACTCATCAAATATGGAAGAGTTAAAACCTCTCTCATGTTATATTGCTGTGTATCCCCTTCTGGAAGATTTCCTTATACTTCCTGTTCCAGAGAATATACTTATTGGGACAGGAAGTAAAAGGTAATCCCCCAAATTGGGACACATACATAATATTCTGACAGGGGTTCTGCTCTTCCCACTCTATTGAAACTACTGGAGTTCCACTGTAACAGCATCATAACCATGATACTGTTTCTTCATTAGAAGCTGAGGCACAAAAAGCAAGAGAAGTCCAAAAAGAATGCTATCTATTAAAAGGAAAATGTATCCCCAAAAGAACGTTTTTCAAAATTTTTCACTAGAATAATGTGAGGATCTCTCTGTTTTACATAAGTATTCCAGGAAAGCAGGATTAATCTGTAGCAAGACAATAGTTCTGATTGATCCTGTATAAAAAATCCTTTCTTTGACAGCAAACTAGCCATTACAGATAAGCAACTCCAATGTGCACAGATACAGCTACAGATCACTATCGAAGCAGACCTACTAAAATGAAATGTCAGCTTACACTCTCTGGGCGTCCTCCCCAAATCACCTACTGTACATAGTAGGAGGAAAATACACATATTAACAAAAAAATTAGAATTATATATACCATAAATCAGTCTTCACATTGCTTGTTGTGACATCACTGTCACTGGGTAATTTCCCATTGAGCTCACAGCAAGCAAAAGCTTACAAGAAGTCCTCCATGTCAATTCCATGTCATTAGATTCTCATGGGAATCTCCCTGGAAGAACAGCGATCCTCAACAGGGCCAAAAGGTGCAAAGTCTGCCACTGCACGAGGGTCCCTGACTCACCTCAGCCAAGAAGGGGTTCACAGGGGACCCATATGAGTACAGCAGGGGGGAACATGTCAGTTCTGCACAGGGGCCCATTGTTGGCGTGTCCACCACTGATCCTCAACTAGGCACTATGGGCACATGAGAAGGTGGAAGATGGAAATAAGGTAAGTATTATTCTATTTTTTGTGGTGCATTTATTACCTACAAAATGTAAGTGATTTGGAGAGCGGGGCCCAGGCAGTGTTCCATTTTAGTGAAATATCCACTTTAAAGTAAAATCTTCACAGGTACATAAACCCATATAAGCGTGTGTAATACCCATCAATAAACCTTGCTTGTTTATTAAAAAACGGAAAATATTTTGTTTGAAATTGGTTCAAAAGGTACAACAACTACCTGTTAATTCTGCCAGAAATCCATTGAATTCATATCTGCCTCTGCTTCAAGCCTTTTCTGTACTGTAATCCCAAGCAGTTCTCCAAGCCCTTCCAATGGAGTTCAGTAGTCAAAATCAGAAGCGGTGTGACCTTTGCAGAAATCACCAGCACATCAGCAGATTTGCAACTTGCAGGTCTTACTGATGTGCTTCATTCCTCCTAAATCACTTCATTCAAGGTCATTTACTCTTATGAAGTACCAATAGATATCGTACAGTAAGCATGTGTTGCTACTCCAGCACAGGAAGTGTGCTACTGGCAGGATTAACAGGTAGAATTAAAGGTGAAATAGCCTTAAAAAAAGAAAATAAATGCAGCCACCACATCCAAGGACCAGCAAGCTGCACTATATTTTATTATTTATATTTTGTTTGTTTTTGGGATTAGATTCACTTTAATGTAACATTAGTGGCATTCGATAACCTAACTGAAATATAAAGCTCAAAATATGTTCGATAACACTGGAAACAATTTTTGGGGATGGTTTTCTCCTTTAAGATAAAGTTTACACTCTCACACTAACAGATATATACAGTAACACATAAAATAGGATATATACACATGGAGTATTTGTATATATCCACCTTGCCATGTATATATCTCAAGCTTCACCATAACACTTTATGGCGACATGTCTCAAGCATCACATTACATAATACCTAATGTATGGTCCATCTGTGTTTTTATTCACATCTTCTACCCATATAGCTACATAATGTTCTCTTTTGTAGGAGGGGTTAAAATACCTGCGGAAAGCGACAGGAGGAACAGAAGAACAGAGAGAGCAGGGTATACAGTCTAATAATACAACACAAGCTTGGATCAGAAAGAAAGGGAGATGAAAATGGTTATAAGGAAAGAATGAACACAATAAAAAGAAAACAAGCAGCCAAAGCAGCATTCAGGATAGACAAGTGCTAGGGCAATGTACAGTGTTGATAGGTAGTAAGAGTAAGGGGTACAGATGCTTGAACAGATTCTTCCCAAGCAACAATATACAGTATATCTTGCTTCCAACCAAGTTGTCTCTGATAAATTATGTAGGTTTTTCCTTGACACCCAAATTATGGTGCACTATTAGACTCTATAAGAATAGGTTAAAACGTATTCTTCTGAAAGTATTTATTTATTTTTTAGGATCCTCCTTGAAACAATTGCTGCTTGTTTGCATTAGAAGACTGGCAGCCTGCGCATATCTGCTTACATAAAATATCACACTGCCTGTTTTGTGAAAATTAATTTTTCTCCTCTTCCTGTAGAAACAGATGTGATTGATTATTTGTCTTGTGGTGCCCTCAAGGCTTGTTTAGAATCGGTACATATTTTAATGTGAATATGCTGGGTACAGGTTCCCATTAAGCTTTAACACCATCCAACATTTCAAGGCGATTCCTTCAGGAGGGGACTCAGCTGCCATCAGGGGGAACAAGGGGTGATTTTGTACTGGGCCATGATCAAAGGAGCTTTACTTTTGCAATGCTGGGGATGGGAGGTTTAGGAAGATTACCTAGTATGGGACCCAGGAATTTTTGATGGGGGTCCTGGGAGGGGAGATAGTAAAAGATCATAGATGAGTGGGTATACTTTGCTAGGGGGATACAGTGTCTCTCAAGCTGGCAAAGACATTAGATTATCCTTTCCCAACCTTTTTACCCCTGAGGAACTCTTTTATTTATCTTATAGGTGTCAGGAATCCCCTGCTATAAGCAACCAATAGGGAAAATTCTATTTGCTGGTTGTTGGGAAAACTGTCCACTATACCATAGTATTCTGAAAGCCACGTTTACAGTAAAAAAAAGCTCTTTGATATCATGCAGCTGGCTTTGCCAAGTTGTGCTGGTCCTGAAATTATGCAGGCACCATCTTTTGGGAGGTCAACCAGTCACAGCTTAAGGAACCCTTGGCAACTTTTGGAGGAACCCTTTGCAACTTTTGGAGGAACCCTGGTTGAGAATTACTGCATTAAATAGTTGTCAGACATGCAGAGGAGGGGGGTGAAAAAAAAGGCAGATTCCTCATCTGTCACATTGTCTTGGGAATAATAGTAGCTATAGAACCATGTTTCTAAGGATAATGACCACTCTACAACTATGGCTATTGTTACCCTTTTTGAAACTAACAGTTTTAAACCTCCCGTTAGTAACAAGAAGCAAGGAAGACTAAAAAGAGAAGTTTTGGCATTTGAAATATGATGACAGCTGATACAAAAAAACCTGACCCTTTTTGAAGAGAGAAATCAGCTAGAAGCAAGAGTAATCTGTATCTGGCTGCACTTAAAAAATAACACCTTAAATTATAAAATGATATGATATGATACATCACAGGAAATACAGAAAGCATGCAAGGATAGATAGGCAGTCAATAAATAAAATGACATAGTAGACAAGGTGTGGCACTCCAAAGTGTGTAGGATTAAGAACTACATATATTTATTATCCTCAAAGACAGCTCATACTGTACTTGTGAAATTAAGTTTTTGTAAACAAATGAAATGACACTGAGCAGCCTGGGATATTATACTTGTTATGCAATCAGGCAGCATAATAAGTTAAAATAATTGCATTTTTGTTATTGTGTGTGGTTAGAACTGTGAAAGCTACCCTGTGATGTCAGCGCACAGGAGAACTGGACCATGAGAACCATCGGCCATTAGTATCTGACCTCACAAATGCTCTTTTGGTTGGGTATGAATTCCCACAGATACACTGCATGTAGTAGTGTACAATTGAAAAAAATGTACATATTAGTTTGGCTTTTATTATCTAATTATGTGAAAGCATGTGCAAGTAATTGAGTTTTCAAAATGAACAAGAATATGCTATATACATGACTTGATACCTGAAGGGAATATTCAGACAAATTTTGTGTAAAGACTAACAACTCACATAGAAAATAAGGCTCAGTAATGCCATTTACGAATCCTAAAGTATATGTAAACACAAATTTCCTCCCTTGAATCTGCTCACTCTTCTTTAGGTCCATACTTACCTTTACTGACAGCTGTGGCCTCCGGAGTTGTCTGCCGTTCTGCTGGTGAAATATTTGTGCCAGGTTGCCCACCCGTGAACACTAATTTCCAATTGATTTCAAAACTGGGGGGCTAAGGAGGGAGGCTGGAAAATTTTTTTGTAAATAGTAAATATGTACTAGGAGAAATGATGTGGATTTTTGTATTTTGTGTGAATTTCATGGACATGCTGTTTATCTTAATATTAAAAGTATGAAATTTATTTCAAATAGGGGAGATGGAGGTTTTTGTCTCCAAGCAGCTGACTTCCTTCCGGATAATCTGATAAAGTGATAATTTATCATCACTTAACATCAACTTATGCCTACTGTTGGCTAAAATGCCATCTGACATTAGCACAGTCAGCATAGCAAACTATATAATTGTCAATAAGTTCAAGTTCATTTTCTGTACAGGGACATCTACAGTACATAGATATAAAACTATTTATAAAAGGTTTGAAATGCAAAACAGAAATGTCTACTGGCTTTCCCAATCCAACTATTTTTTTTCTAATTTTAATTACCACTATTTGCAACTGTTTTTATATGCTACTGCAACTTAACCAAAGTTAAGAAACTGATTTTTTTTTTAGTTTGCCAGCCTGTGTACTGCCTTATAAACCCACATCTTTGAATACTTATATAGAATAAAATTTAAAGATTTGAAATGCAATAATTCTGATATACAGCCCCCCTAGGCATGACAGTCTATTAGCACCCTTTATACAAAACATCAGCTTTTTATTTCAGCTTACAGTCCCTAACCTGCTATTGTTAGCAGAGAAAAGACAGGACTGACCTCTATTGTATATTACCATACATGAGGAGAAATTAACCCTATCGCAGATTGAATCTCAGTGTATAGAACCAGTTAGCGTGAACTGCATGCGCTCAAGTAAATGACAGATGGAACATATTGCGACCATTTGTCTTAAGCTGTGTGTGCATAAAGCAAGCTTCAATACAAATGACAATTAGGCATCCTGCAGCACTAGATGATGCACAGCTACAAGTTCTAGCAAGCTTGCCGGGCTTGCTGGGATTTGCAGTTCTACAACAGTTAGCAAGCCACGAATGTCCTAAATCTAAAACAAAGGCTATTCTGCTGGGTTTTACATGGCATGAAATACTTAGATTGTAAGCTCTTACTCAGTGGAATTGGAGCGTGGTCTGAATCTCTTTCCTCGAAGCTTTTTTCTGTTGCTGCTTATCTTTCCTGGAAAACATGACAAAATGAACAAACGTGTGTGTTAATTGACATACACAGGTGAAAATACAATTATTCTGATTAGTGCATAATATAATATATTGTCCACAGTACATTCTCAGTACTACAGGGCTACAGAGTACAGAGGTGCTACAGGGCTACAGAGGTCTGGTAAAATATAAATATAAGGAATCTGACACAAATGTGTATATATATATATATATATATATATATATTAGTCCACCATTGTAATGCCTGAACATTTTTCCATGCTTTGTCTAAAAGAAATGCTACAGCTACAGAAAAATACTTATTGATACTGCCTATCATACAGTAAGCTCGTAACTTCTTTCAGCACTGACAACAACTGGCTACTTTTGCTGCCCTTTGCTGACTTTTGTCAGCCCTGTCTCCCTTTTTATGTACTACAGAAACAAAAAGACCCTTAGGCTATGTACACATGTGAAATGATTCTCGAACAGTTGGGCTCATCTCGGACGAGAATCTGACATGTGTACAGCAGTCCCCTGTCATTCATGCGTCTATCCTTACAGATCCATGAATGACCCCTCTACAACTCAATGGAAAAGAGTACAGAGGGGTGCCTCTCGCTTGTTCTCCCCCTCCCCTCTAAAAAGAACAGAACAGCACTTTGTGTACAGCACTCGTTAGTTGATCTGTCACTCTTTATGTCCCTTGAAACAATCACCAAAGATCGTTCCAGCGAAAACTGCATGTATGTATGCAGCCTTAAACAGACAAAGCATTTGTTTTGTTTTTATTTTTATTTTTGTGCATGTACACTTTATTTTCACTTGAAGGTCACATCTACTGTTCAGCAACCTCATAGTGTCAACCTATGCTTTGGCCAAATAATACAATTTAAGGACCAATGAGTTTTGGCCAATGACTGGCCTAGTTTTGACCAACTCACTCAACACAACAAAAATCTATGAACTGCAATGAAAATCCCAATTTTACATCTTAAGGTCTTAACAGATTGCTGTTGCCTGAAATATTAGCTCATGATCATCTCAGGTACAAATCTTGCATCAGTACAGTTTATCCAGGACATTGTTTATTGATGCACCGTGATCACTAAGTGGCCAACTACAAACTAGGACAACTGTGCTCCCCTCAGTGCTTGGCCTCCCACTAGTCCACCCTTATCTTTGTTCGGTAGAACACAACTCCTCAGCAGTAGCCCCAAAACAAGGCTTTAGAACTCACCTTGCCAGGAATTGCTCCTTGGTCGTCCATTTTCACAGACATCAGAGACATTTTTGGTGTCCGGTATCCTCTCGCTCCATGAGTGTGACAGACCATTTGATCTGAAAACAGAATAGATAAAACTGAATTCTTCCACATATGGTGATCAAAGCCATGTCCGTGATTATTATGCCAAACAAACATAACAAAAACAACATATGGTAACAAACACATAAAAAAATATAAACAATAAACTGGACAAAATTACATAGACCCCTATTATCTGTTATCCAACATTTGATATTGTACTAGGTAAACACTAAATCTGAACAGGAAAGGTAGCTATTCTGTGCTTTGGAGCATTTAGCAAACCTCCTATTGTATTTTGAAGGTTCAAAAAAAGTCAAACATCTTACTAACAAATTAAATGATAACATAATTATATCTTTATTTCCATTTGTCCAAATCAGCAAACAGACTAATGTTTTCTCTGTATAAAAACTATTGTATAAAGTAGCTGTTTAAATGGAATGCAGATACCTGAATGTATAGTGAAGGTAGATAAATGTTGGCATTGCCTGTATTGCAATAAGACACCAACTTTAGTGAGATTATTTATCTTTGAACATGGTAGGAAAGTTTAATCTATTTTTAAATCTTTATTAATTTTCTTGATTCATCCAGAAAGACTACTCCATATCTTGCTGTGACAACAGAGCTCAACTGTGAGCTAACCTTTCTATTACTGATCTGTAGAGGACATTTTTCAAACTCATATAAATAATCCACTAGGGGGTCAATAGATCAATTAGTTATTTAGGTCATTAAACTTAAAAAAATGTTTTTAGCATGGCTACAGATAAAGGTATTATACCTAAAAATGGACACAATATATTAATTCTTAGAATCATAATGATCAAAAATGCTGATTTGTCAAGTTAACTGAAAAAAGATTCATATGTTTCAAGATTAAATACCATTGATTAGAACTACCTTAGGAATGGTGTTGGTGCTTCTAAATCCTCAGCTATAGATGGGCTTGTGTCCTCTTCTCTAATGTGTGTGATAATACCATGCCAAGATCAAAAGAGATGTCTAAGAAAACAGCCAAATCACTTGACAGACTGGCCCAGCAAATTCAAGTGAAGGGCTGAATATTTGATGCAAAAGCAAATATCCAACTGGATTGCAGGTAACACTTGTAACAGTTCCCCTATTTAAAACTTCTTGGGAGGTGTACCTGAAAAAAAAGCTTTGCTGTCCAATAGGAACATTAGATCATTGGACTAAAGTTTGTATACTAATGAATTAAAGGTAAAGTTAGATAGAGGTAGAGTTGTTTGTCCACAGTAATAATAGACATACAATATTAGGAGCAAACTGAGTTCAGTATTTCAAGAGAATAGCCCATACCAACTTTAAAGTATTGTGGTGCAAATAATATGGTTTTTGGGTTGTTTTTCTGCTTTAGGGTCTAGGTTAGTTGCAGTCATTGAGTCATTTAATATAGACTGTGGTAATGACATATGACTATGGTAGAGACATTAGATTGTGAGCCCCATTGAGGGACAACTAGCGACATGACTATGGACTTTGTAAAGTGCTGCATAATATGTTAGCACTATATAAATACTGTGTAATAAAAATAATTTCTGCACATTAATCAAAGTGTGATTGATGAGAATGTGAGTTAATCTGTCCAAAGGGTAAAGATGAAGCACAAATGGATCTTACAAAAGGATAGTGATCCAAAGCCCTAGTATATCTATCAACTAATGACTCAAAAAAGAATTGAAAGGTATATACTGGTTTACTCAAACTCCAATTTGAATTGGAGTTTGAATTGAATTCAATTTGAACATTGAAATGATATAAAGGATTTGGAATTAGCAGAAAAAATCCCAGAAAGATATTAGGACTTCAGGAATTTTGCATAGAGGAATGTAAATATAATTTCACAGAACCAATGTCAGACACTACTGGGAAGTTATTTAAAATGCATACAAACAGTAATTTCTGCTGGAGGCAATACACATTGGTGGGGCCAAGGGTGTACTTACTTTTTCCACAATATACCAAAAGGTACTGAAAATATATAACCTTTATCTGTACCCACTGTTCTAATAAAGGTCTAATATGTGCCTGTTTAAATATGTAGAAAGTCAAAGTGAACATTTTCAATTGCCAATACATGGTATTTAAATTCATCTAGCTTACAGATAAGCACTGGGTGTCACAGCAAGAACAAACATGGGGGATGGTTTCACTTATTCTTGTCAACTAGTTGATTTTGTATGTTTGTACAAATGTGACAAACGAGTTTACTAATTGCCAAACATTGTCAGTCAGAAAAGGTAGACAATTCTGTCTCTTTATTCGGTCTCTCATTATTTTCCAAAATCAGTGATAGTCATTTTTAGCAGAATACACTGGGATTTGAAAAATGTGTCACATGGCAGATAATTAAGATCATTATCTTAGTGAACTCGAGTAAGTTTGTCACTTATGTACAAGCATTTATTTGCCTGCGCATTCTGAGTAATTCAGTAGAAACATGCTACAGAAAACTGAATAATTTCATATTAATCTTGTGGATAAGTGACAATAAAACAGCCAGTTATTGCTTCCTGGTATATGGTATATCCGTCTGCAGCAATATGTATGACAGTTCTATCATGATTTAAAGCTTAACTAATAGGAGGAAAGATCGGAGATAGAAGAGCTAATCTGTGTTCTGCTGTCCAGTAACAGCCTTAGGAAGAGACAAGATCTGCATTTGGCAGTTAACTTTAGCATCAGGTAAAACTTTAGCTTTAGGAAAAATCAGGTTTCCTGCCTTGCCTGACAAGACTGTGCGTGTACAGCTGTTGAAATCTCGGGACTGGATAGTTAGAAACATTTTTTGACAGATAAAACAACTCCAATGTATTTCCGATACTTATTCAGCTGTTTGTTAGGAGTTCAGCTTCAATAAATGTTGTTTTTCCCTACATTTATGTACTTTATTTTATTAACCTCACTTTTGTCAATATTAGGTTCTTGTTTAAATGCTTGGGCATTGTGCATATAGTGGATACACGTATATGCAGACTGGCAGTACATAAAAAAGGTTTTTCAGCAATTGTTAATTTGCAAACGAATCTGCCTTGATGATTTATTGAAAGATAATAGGACCAGCTTTGATTTTTTAAGTGTACACATGACACAGAGACAGAACAATTACAAGTGGTATCATTCATAACCTCAAAGACACAATAGATTCTCTTCAGTCAATAGAATAGCTGCTCTTCTTCTGGTATGGACCAAAGATCTTCTTACAATAAAGCTTTAGTAGTTCTATGAACAGTAATTGATAGAGAACTTGAAAGCATGCTTGTCTGATGTGGAACATAATGGTGCCCAGCATGCAAAGATTTTGTGGGATGGCTGCATTTCCCCTGGGGAGATTCACCTTCCCACTGATGGCCACTATTATACAGAACTTAAAAAATTGGTAAGTACAAAAATGCTAGTTATTAGCGGAAAAGGTAAAGAGGGAAAATCTCTCAATGGGACACTTGTTGCAGTGACAGCTAATATGAGATTTACCTTACTTTTAGAGCAATTGTTTTACGCTTCCTATTTTATAAAAAAAAGTCCCCCCAATGGGATAAAAATGGCAAAACAAAAAGAATATCTAGGCAGTTTTACCCTTTACTTTCATACCCCAAACTAAAATAAAAGACTAATTTACCTTAATGATCTAAATAATCTTACTGTTGCCCCAGGTCTAAGTACTACACTGAGGTTTGAGGCTGAATCACTCTATGTTCTCATGCAACAATCACCAAAAACATTAGTAAAGGCTTTGCATATTACATTAATTGTCTCTGACTATAAAGTAGCAGACTGATGAATCATGCAGCTTCTAAGAATGAACAATATTGTGCCTTATCTGTTTAAGACAGCTAATAACAAAAAAAACAAGTGACAACAGATTTAGAATTACAAATAGTATGACAGATTAATTAATGTTTTAGAAAACGAAAAGCTGCTTTTAGTGGCAATTTAAAAACTGCCAGAAACACATACTGTATATAGCAGTGCTGCATTTATTGACAGCTAGTTTAATGATTTAAACAATATGTTGCATCAATCCAAGAGAAGCTAGAGACACATCTCAAGCTTCTAGTGATTGTGGCTACATAGTGGTTTGGAAATAAACACTGTCAACAAGTCCACCCAGCCATTTTGTAGCCAACATAACACTATAGGGAAGTACAAGGTAGTAGAGGTGGATATTGTGTTTAGGTTTTCCAATGAATATTATTTGTGTGTAGTTTGAAAAAGTAATGGGGGGATAGTTCTAATATGGGCACCTAACTTTATGTTTACCGGAAGTATTGGGTTACTCCCATTTCATAGGACTTTTTTGCCAGTGCTAGTGCAGAATAGTTATGCATTAATGGTATAAAAGGAGGACAAAGGTTGCACAGTGTCCCTCTCCATACTATGAGCATATAGAGGATAAAAGGGTTAATTAGATATATGTACAGATCTATGTAATTTGAAATATAAAAGGATCTATATATACATTTTAACTGTGTATTTGGCTAGTACCCTAAATTGTATAAAAAAATATACATTTTAGTTGCATATCAATGCTCTGGACAGGCTTAAGGATAGTGACAACAGGGTTTTGTCTCTGTGCCATGTGTGCCAAAAAGGCTCTGTGAGCCACAGGTTGTCAAAAGCACAAATGGGAGACTGTTACTACCCCATGGTAGGATAACCAGAACTTCTTTAAACTAAAGTTGTAGATTTTATTTTAATAACGTGAAAGCTTACGTGAGATTTTAGAGTTTGAATTTAGCTCTGCTCTAGAAGTGATGGAGGTTCAATAAAGCCTTCAAAATTGAAAAAAGTGTTGATGCATATTCCTCTACCTCACATTTTAGTGTACCGTTGGCTACAAAGTAACAACGGAGCTTTAGGTGCACATAAGGCATCACAGTTTCAGCCACTTTCTAGTCAAAGACTTAGGGAAAATCCCTCAATCAACAGTCCACATATTAGGAAATAAAAAGTGATCAAACCTTCGGCAAAACAATGAAATGTTCTGACTAATGGAATAATGTGGGATGGAACAGGCAGATATCTGAAAATGCGACAGAATAGCAGACCTCTTCTTAGAACTAGATGCTGAGTTGGAGCTGACTCCAGGAGGCAAGTCGCTATAAAAAGAGTCGACATCTCCAGCCTTTTTTACATAATCTCCCTGGGGTATTTGTCTAAAGCACAATAGATATTGTAAAGTCAGAAAACAAGACAAACACACACAGAAAACGACACAGACATAAAGGCAATATTAGTTCAGAGGGAAAAGACAGAGAGGGAAGATGGGACATGAAGCTTTGTAGAACACAAGTTGACAATTTGTGGATTTTCACCAGCATTCTGTATGAACATTCTTGTTAATGTTTCAGTTGTAACAAATAGTAAGACATTAATAAAGCTCAGGAAATATGTCAAAGATACCCTGTCACACATTTCAACAAAAATCTTCCCATAATATAAGTGAACTTATTGTATTTTATCTTTTATTTGCCTGTAAAATACTCCCTTGTGTAGACATCCAGAACTATGAAGCCACATTGTCAAGTGGTCCTTCTCGATCTTATAACCCCACGTAAACCCTAAAAAAAATAGTTCTTGGAGAAGCCAATTTAACAAGGTTATAGGAAAATACCCTTTACCTTGGTGGCCACCGAAAATAATGCTCCCTTTACAGTAATGGTCAGAATGCCCCTGTTACAAACAGCTAAAAGTATTACTGACTGTCCTGCAACTGGCTGATGTTGACCTTGGAAATAAGTGGACACCATCAAATGGAAGAGCAATCAGCCACAGCTCAAGGATCGTTAAAAACCACCATCAAGGATAGTGACTAGGTACATTTATTTGGAGAGCATCATTGCTTAGCACACAATAGGTCTGTGCAAGAGCCTGTACAAATGCTGTACATTTTATATGTCCAATATTCAAATTCAAACTATTTCTTAGGCTTAGAACTTGGAATAAATATTACACCGCATCCACTGTCACTAGAGGATCTATTTATAAAGCAATGAATCCAATATTCACCAAACATTCTCTGGTGGAGAATTAATCCCTGCCATAAAAAGCATATTGGCCTGGAAGTTTCTCCCTCAGAGACTGTTTGGTAAATGTCAAATTCAGTGCTTTACAAGCAAGCCCCCATGAATGTGTCCTGGCACATCCATAGAGAGATATCTATAGTTATTGCGATGGTTGTGGGGTAACTGCTTATGAATTGGTGCTAACCTATATGTGAAATTTAGAAGATATTTAGCTTTCTCAGCAACCAGTACATGTGCTGGTGAATTTACATCGGTTTTATAGAGCAAGCAGTTCATGTCCGTACAGCTAATCCTTGTTAAATGCTTGGATTTACCTGATGCAGCTTTATGCTGGTTTTTGGACACATATAATTGAGCATATTGTGACAATCAATAAATATTAAACTTTCGTGGACTACAGTCCATAAATTAATAAAAGTTTTGTGTTTAATTAGCTATTTCAGTAATTAAATTCTACCTGATCGGACTGATCATCAAAACAAACAGTAATGGATATACAGTACTAGATGTAGTAGATGTATATGTGTCTGCCTTCCTTCACCAAGGTACCAGTGACAACACCCGGGGGTCTGCTTTTCCTGAGCATTACAAATGTCCCCTATGTTACTTCACCTGTTACCTGAATATGAAGTTGTGGTTTATTAAGCAGACCTATTTATAATACAAGACTATGGCAGTGTTTTTCCATACAAGATCATTATTCCAACAATAAAAGAACAAAGGGAGTGACAAAAATGTAACTTTTATAAAGAAATTGTCAATATGGATTTTTACCACCAACTGGTGTCTGTCACTTGGAGGGACCACAGTGGTGCAAATGACTGGATGGCTCTGCCTGCAAAAGCCACTTGAATTATGCCAAAAGCTGACATCTATCACTAGTAGAAATGTGCATATTGGCCAGAAAACCAGATATCAAAACTCTGAGTGTTCTAACCAATATGTGTATTTCACTTCCAATGGTACCAATGTAGGCTGTACATTAAAATATTCATCAGCTCACAGGGTATGTATGAAGGATTTAATCTTAAGGTGGCCATATACAATAAGACATTTTTATTAAATTAGAATATAGATTTGATAAAAACATTGAAACTAATGATAATCTAATAAACTAATTTAAGACATTTTATTGAATATTTGATCAGTATAATACTGAAGCTGGGGGTGATTTCTACAAACCAATGATAGCACTTCTCAATGTTACTAATACCACTGTTGGTGAAGCTCACTTGTCCTCCCCCCTTGCCTCTTTATAGAACAGAATGACGTCTGTATAGGGCTATAGACATTGGATAAAGGATAATGATAATGGTAAACTGTGTACACACGTTTAATTATTGTTTCCAGCTACAAAAGAGCGACAGATTTATGAACGGGCGCTATACACACAGTGCAATTCTTTTCTATAGAGAGGGAAAGAGGAGAACGAGCGGCACCGGCTGTGCTCTCCTCCTTTTAGTTGTATTGAGGTTGTTTATCATCAGTCACTCATTGATCCATTAGAACGGATCCATGAATGATGTCTGGCGACCTTTGTACACATGTCAGATTCTCACCAGAGATGAGCCCAACCTTTCATATCAGTATCATATGTGTGTACATAGACTTAGTGTCATGTACTGGTGTAAAAGTTGTAAGGTCAAAACAAGGGGGGAATATGGCTTCTTAAATACATCACAGCACCCCGCCTCAGTACTTCACCAAAGGTTTTTGGAAGGCGTAATACAAATTTTAAAGTGCCTCCATTTTGTCAGTGTTGAAGACTGAGCATTCCTTGGCAAACTTTATTTACATGCAGACCACCCTAGATAATGCCAGCAATGCTGAGTCTCCATGACTGAAGAAACTAAATGAAGGGGGTAGACTAGGAGGAACAAAGCTGGGGAAGAAGGGAGCCAGATAATGAGGCTGAATTTTAATCTAACTTTTAATGTGAGAAGCTCATATTGTGCCCTGAAATCCGAGTAAGCAATTCTAGTACAGAAAGGAGCCTGTTAGTTTTTAAGGATTTGAAAGCTGGATGTTCAATTGTTAGTGATATCTTACCTGGAAGGGTTTATGTCCAGGAAATGTAGGAAATTTACATATATTCTGCACTGAAGCCTCCACACCAAGAACCACTTTATGTAAAACTAATATGTACACTGTAAGTTTGACACTTCCCTTTAATCTTGTTGGATTGACCATCTTTGTTAAATAAAATAAAGTATACCAATTTTTTTTATGAATAGGTCTGTTTAAAAACTTTGATGTACTTGTTTAATATATTGTGTTAAGATTTAAAGCTGTTGTTACATAGGTAAATGCTTTTATGGCAAGTTAAAGAGATCAGCAACACAAATGTGCAAGTGCCAGATACAAAATAGTTCATTTCATTTGCACAGAAAATGTTTTTTCCTCACAACAAAAGCAAATTAAAGAAAAATAATTTTGTTTCTGTTTGTATCCATGTAATGTTTTCTTTGAAGTTTTCCATGTAAATGTACACCACAAGCCATTAACCTATGTGATCTAATGGCAATACTTTGTTTCAAGGAAAATTGTCATCAATGTACAATGTGTGTAATTTTCTTTACCTAAACCCACCCTACCTTTAATAACTGGCAATCAGATGTCAAATGGATTATTAATTAAAGCTCAATTGAACTTTTACTCTAAATCAGGTAAATACATTCTAGAGGTATTACCAAGGGTAAAATGTCTTACAAATGGAGGAAAAGCCTGTCCCTGCCAGCATGCTGCATAATGGGACCCTTGCTTTCTGTGGGGAAACTGTGATTTTTATGTAAAGTTTTGATACACTTCCTGGCTGACTGATTTGGGGGAACGATTCTTTGTGCACTGAGGTCACTGCTTCCATGAACAGTGCATGTTAACAGGAGACCGACTTTTCTACTCCAAATGTGACAGCTTTAGAAGACAAAAAACTGTTTCACACTAAACACCTTTTTATTGTACTTGGAATACATTTTATTGACCTAAATTCAGGGTTTAACTGGACATAATGCAGTGGAAAGAGAGATAAAGAATGGATTAGGCAGAAGCAGGGAGATCCTTTCATAATAGGTTCATCGGTACAGCTTCCTCACCAGCAAGTATATGCACTACTTTTTCATTTGGAACATTTTTGAAACATTTATTTTATTTATATCTTATATTATTCATTTTTTAGTTCAGGTTCTATAACATATCAGACTCATCCTTCTAAAGTAATGTCTTGCTATGCTTTACTAAAATCTCCTTCTTTCTTTTCCTAGCAGCAGACATTAGCAAAAAACAGGTGGTGAAAAATGTAATCATTTCATCAAGAGGCTATGATCAACTGAAACAAAGAGATTTCCCATTACAGCAGATAGACTCACTGTATAATAAAAAAGAATGTGCAGATGATCAGAAGCATTGCTAAATAAAAGGGCTTCCTGCTCGTCTGTTTAGATGCCAAGTCAAGACAAATTCTTTAAAGGGTATTCATTTTAAACCAATGGAGGAAGGTCACTAAAAGGAGCTGATGGTGCCACTTATCCCAGGCAATCAATATCACTTAAAATAGGTTTTTAGGCTCAATATTCAACAAGTGTCACTAGTACAATAAAAAGCTTTGTATCACAGAAAGGTGTAAATATTGTTTTTTTTAGTAATTTTGGATGATTTTCGGATAATGTTGGTAGTGTTGGTTAATTTTTGGATATGTTGACGGTGACATCCAATGGCAAGACTTGGTAAGTTTCCAAATAAATGGCAATAGTATGGTTAGCAGAGGCACCCAAGTATAAAAGGAGTGCAAAGTTATTTTATCATAAATAATCATAAATTATCATAAAATGATATTGATTCAATATCACCAGTATCTATAGCTTAAGAATTATATATGTAACAAAGATCGAGGTTGTTAAGGTGACACTTTGTGTGTTTCATTAAGCAAGTATTTAGATTTAAGTATTTAGGTATTTTAAGTTCTTGTAGAACCAAGGTTCTATGTCTTCTTATAATGAAAGCCTGACATTAAAACTGATTATACTTATCAGCATATGCAATACAGTAATAGAAATATGGTGAAGTGAGCTCAGAATTGAAATAACAAAAATATAGCTATTATAGTGTAAATATTTCCTATTACAGTAATATACCAAAGAAAAAAATAAATGTAAAACCATAAAATGCACATCAAGGGCTCTATCCACAAAACAGGGAATCAGACATTCCCTCAAACATTCCCTGGTGGGAATGTTTTAGGTCCATGTGTTTTAATAGCAGTAATTGGTTTCCACCAGGGAATGTTTGAATGTCAGATTCCCTGTTTTATAAATAGAGCCCCAATTGTACCTTGCTGACAATTTTCCTTTAGGTTAGTCCAAAGTAAAGTGACAACATAATTTTGTTCATCTCTTGTTAGGACACAAAGCACAGACACAACTTCTAACATTTGCTATGACAATATATATTCTAAATCTTGCAAACAAACACTGAAACAAATAATATTAGACTGCGTTTTATTCCTGCTCAGCTGTTATTATGAGTTCAAATCACCAAGAATGAACCTGAACATGATGACATAGAAGAAAATGCAGCCTTGTAAAGCTATCTGTCACGAAATAGAGGTGTGAAAGGCCAAATAAGTATTGTAAAACACAAGCCTACATTTTAATATTTGTAATAAAAATCTCTCTTTTATTTTTCTGTACAGTACAGCATAATCTAAATTGCACTTCAAATATCAAATGACTTCATTACTAGACAACAAACAGATTTACATGAAGTCTCTATTTTTCTAAAGCAGAGCAGACAACAGAACTACTCAGCAGTGAAAACAGCATGGAACATACAAATGTAAACTGTGAAAGACAACTAACTACACATGAAAATGATGAAAGGCTACTAAATGAAAAGGTAACCAACTTACCTCTCTCTCCGATAGTTTCTTTTCATGTTAAAAAAGAGAACAATGAATTACTAAACCATAATTTTTATATCATGATTTAATGTAAATTTGATTAGGACATATTTGTACAAGAATTGTAAGTAATAATGTACATTATATTGGCAAATATTTGCAGATACCTGACCAACACAAGTATATGAGATAATTTGACATCCCGTTTCAAAATAAGCATTTTGCACTGTGAAGGCATTCTACAAGATTGGAAGTTCCATTACAGCATGAATCTAGTTCTGGTACAACTTGAACAGTCGGTGAACCTGGACTGGGATGCAGTTTTCCCTATGGTAAACTTTGTTATTTATTGTGATTAGGGTAGGATTGCAGGCAATCGCCAAAGACCCTCAAAGTAAGTGCATAAAATGGTCAGAAAACTTTCAGATCCTAATGCCTGTGTTAGGATATCCTGAAGAAATTCTTTCAAAGACAAAACAGGTAAATTCCTATCACAGAATTATGTTTGAGTCGCTAGAAATAGGTCAACAAATCATGTTCCACTGTAAAAACATTAAATATTTTGGGAAGTGATTGGAATATATTGTATTACCATGATATCATGAAGAAGGACTGAACACAAATCAAAAATGTATCTGTCACGCACGAAGAGACAGGACCACTAGGGAGCGCTACGGCTTGCACAGAGGTGGTGTGAGCCCTGAGAAGGGCCAAGCCGAACAGTCCAAGTCGTAACCAGTAACCGTAACCGCTGGTTACTGCCAGGTTGCGGTCCTTGGGCACACCAAGGTGGGCAAATCACGGTACCAAATCACAAAGCAAAAGGATAGTCGAGGTCGAGGCAGGCAGCAAGCAAGAAAGGTCAGGTCACACGCCAGGGGTCAACTGCCAGGGATCCAAGAGACAGACACCAGTGACACAGGGGCCATTGCGGGCACAGGCAACACAGGAGACACTTGAAGCAACAGGAGGCACAAGTGACTCAGGGATATCCACAGACAGACAGGACAGCAAAGGGAAGTTGGCTGGGAACCAACAGACTGGACAACGAGGGGTTAACGCAGCTAGACAGAGGAAACACTGAATTAAGCACCAGGTGAACAGGAACTAGCTCAACAGAACTAGGGGCTCGGCACAATGGGGACGTTGCAGAAACACTGAGTGCAGTGTATGAGCTGCCTAAATAGCCAGGGCTGGTTAAGAGGCTATTTTCTGATTGGCCCACGGATTGAATGGTATTGATAAAGCTTGGAAACAGAGGCATGCCCAGCGTTAGAACTGCCTGCATGCGCAGGAGAGAGGCGTCTGCGATTTAGTGAGGACGAGGTAAGTGTGACAATATCTGACAAATTTGTAGATTTTTGTAAGTCTATTCATGTCTTAAAGTCTTTTGTAAAAACTATTCAAGATTGGTACAGCAAAAGAGTGGCTGACGTTTTTACGGAAAGTCTCTGCTTATTCTCTTTGCAAAGTAAACATTTTCTAGTAATTTAATGAATCAACCCTGCTAAATTACCAAGAGTGGATTCAGGATAAATTGATGATAAAAGCTATCTGGTTTCCTTTGAAAGAAATAATAGGTTGTGTGTATAATTTTCCAAGTAATTGCTTCTTTTAAGTCTATAAAGCCTACTTTTTGGAATACATTAGTGAAGTTAATATTTGAGTTAATCTCATTGCAATTACCTTGGCAAAAAAAAGTTGTTCTATCACAGTTTAGCACCAAAACAGGTCAGAACATAAATGGTAATGTGGGATTTCGGGATTAATAAAAATGTTGTTTTAAGTGGCTACTTGGGGAATGGAATTCTGACCCTAAAAGTTTTAATGTGATACGGGAATAACATAGTTTAGTAGTAAAACTCTAGTACAAACATTCAAAACTTTAAGTTATAAAAAATATATTCATGATAGCACCATGAAATCATTTTGTAAAATTCAGTTATGTAATCTGCCTGTCCTGTTACTTTTTTTCAAAAAATGGAGCTTAAGATAAGCTGCAGAAGTTCACGCTACAATTGTATTAAAGTTACGTGAAACCGAGAGCAGGCTTGTTCTGTAAAACACTCAGCGAGCAGCACATAGGTAGGTACTCTGCAATTATTGAATCTCTGTGGGTCAAGGAAGAGGCAATAACAGAGGATTACCACTTTAGTCCAAACTTTGAGATACAGTACCACCTAGAGTATGGAGTCTATGAGAATGTGTATCCTTGAAGTTAAAGCCTTAGTAACAACTTGCAGCTGAAATTGCAAGTAAGCACCTTACATAGTCTGCTCTTCCATTTAAAAATAATGAAAGGTTTGCCCTAAATAATCAACTAAAATTTGGTCATAAATTATTATTCTCTACTTTCAGAGGTCAGACAAATGGAAGCTAGAGAGAGTTAACTGGTCCAATGCCCAAGCAAATCCATAAACCATTTGCTAGATAAATGTACTAACAGGCATTTGGTGGCAAGAAAAGAATCATTTACTTGCCACTTCATAAGCATGTCCTATATTTGATTAACCTCAGACTTAAGTCTAGTGGAAACATTCTGACTCACAGGTCAGACCCTACTCAGAAACCTGGAACAAAATGTTGTCATTATAAAAACCTCAAAGAAAGGATATAGCATAGGGACAAGAATCATATTTCAATGGATAAAATTTTTAGGACGTAATGTAGCTGATAAGGTCAAATGGTAAATGAAAAAGAAGTTCACCATTTTAAACAACCAGAATGATTGTTTTAATTCACCAGAACTTAAAAAATAAGAATCTTTTTGTTATAGGGATCATCTAGAAACATCCATTTTAAACTCTACCCTGAAAAGTTTTCCTTTTGTCCTAAATTTCTCCTGAACATTACCTCTGCACTTTGTACAAGTGTATATATGAAGTACTGCTGGTTCTGACTGCCACTATCACTATATTTGGAGTAAGATTTGAGATGACCTGACTGTGCTGCTCATTGTTCTTTTGCTGGAAGGGAAGCTGCAGTGAGTACTTGTAGTGCAAGGATCTCCCTGCCTGTCTGATCCATTCAGTTGGTCTGTGCTTCTACACCACTCCTGATGCTTCCTAAATATCCTTCACCAGTCATCAGATCATCAGTAATCAGCATAAGCTCTGACTTGGGATAGAAAAGTCTTCCCCTCTACATAGTTAGTCATTTCCACACAAAAACAATCCTACAGATGGAGGAATGGTAATTTAATAATGGGGACTAAAGATCAGATGTAGGCAGCCTTCTGGCAATACTGCTGACTAATCATTTTTAACTCTGTGTTTTTGTGTACATTAGACAAGAATCTTACAACATAATTTTATTGGGAATGGTTTAAAGAGTTCTCTAATGCTCTAGAAAGAAGTACCGGCACTACATAAATGGAGAAAAGAAGTAATCTGATCATTTACTGCATATTACTGCACTTTGCTTATCTGTTTAGTAAAGCATTCCTTCCTACATCTCCTCTCTCAATCAGCCCATTTAGCAGTTTGTCTCCAAAGGCCTATTTTTTAGTAATTTACATAACATCAACTAGCTCCACCTAGATCTAAAGAAAGAGTTTAAATCAGAATACATTCCGTGTTGTCACTTACTTGTAACCCCAAGCTGTAATTCCTAACACCAACACCAACACTAGCATGGTACCAGCAATTGCTCCTATGATTATGTTTGTACTAACCACGCCTGAAAGAAACATACAAGTCAGTGAGTCATTATAGGTGTTATGTTACACTCATACAGGAATATTTAATAACAAAATGCAGTACATTAAAGGTAAAAAGGGCAGGAACAACTATCCATATCTTTGTGCTAAATATCACAATAATGTTTACAACAAACATTTTCTTTTTTACAATTAGGACTAGAAAATTTGCCTGTTTAGGCTAATCATATTGCAGCTCAACAGACAAAAGTCAAATCATACTACTGAGCTACTGAGGAATTTCATTGTGTCATGGCTGCCTTTGCAAAAATAGTTCAACTGAATTTCCAAATTTTGAAAATCAAAAAGAAACATCTGAATTACCCAAATTAAGGATTTTTGGCTATCCAATCTATAACCAGAATTTTTGTTTATATTGTTAATTAAAGTAGGGAAGAGTATAAACCCCTGTTAGTCTATCTTATGCTGTCTGTATTCTGCTGAAGATGTTTGCTTTTACTTTCTGTCCTGGAAATGAAATAGGAAGTCTAAAATATTCTCGCCCAAGTAATATTAATTTCCCTCATGGACAGTTGTCATTATACCAAGGGTCCCACTT
The DNA here is from genome assembly GCF_032062135.1 of Pyxicephalus adspersus. Classification (NCBI taxonomy): domain Eukaryota; kingdom Metazoa; phylum Chordata; class Amphibia; order Anura; family Pyxicephalidae; genus Pyxicephalus; species Pyxicephalus adspersus. The sequence continues at coordinate 134,024,741 of NC_092862.1, forward strand.
GAAAGATTTGCTATCTATGGCAATGACACCATGCTTCTATAGATTATCATACTATGAAAAATGAGTGCATCTTCTACCCCTAAAAAAATAAAATTGGCTTTTTTTTCTACAACTTGTTGCCAAACTGCTTGCCTGACCATTAATATGTATATCTATACTTAGAACTTTTTTTTTTTCTGGAAAGAATGGGGAAAGGTTAGAATCCCTGTCTAATTTTACTGCTGTCCAGGACTCCATTAGAGAGAATTCCCCTCAATTTCTGTTCTGGGAACAACCTTTTTATTAGATTGTAATTTAAGAAATATCTACAATGAAGTATCTGACAGCAGTAAAACCGGATAGGAGTTTTAATCCTTCTCCACTTTATTTAAAAGTAAGGTTACTACTTCCTCATGTCTGTGAAGCATGGCCCCATATAAACAAAATAAAAAAGTAATAATTACAAAAAAAAAAGAAAGCGGTATATTGAGAAATGTAAAAATAAACAATTGCAAGGTAAGACTTCTAGTACTTGGAAAAAGAAAAGTTCCTGGTAGAAGGGCTATAGAATGTGCATACTGACCATTATCAGAGAGGTCTGGCTTGGACGTGCTTTTATATGGAAAAAATATGCTGCAGTCTTCCCCCGTATAGAACTCATCGCAAATACACTTCACTTCATTACTACAGATCTGAAAGTGAAAACACCAATGTTTAAATTATTACTTGTGGCAACTGTGTTAGCATTTAAAACTTAATGCTCTTTGTTAATTTTTTTTGTTTTGACCAGTGTTTATTTAAATAACTTTACTGTAGATAAAAAGTTACCATCATATTTTATCATTTGTACCAAAATGACACTAAAATGACACTAAAATGTTGTTTCTGTATTGAAATGTTGTACCAGTATTTCAGGGTTTTTGCAGATTTTATATTTATGAAACACTGAGAAAAACATTTTAAGCCACCAATACATTTAAAAGATCAGCAGAAAAACTGTAGCTAAATAGAGATGGATAGAAAGAAGTTAAAACAGGCTTTCGGGTAAATAGGAGTTTAATATTTTATTAGTTTTAATTCAATAATACATTGTAAGGTTTCTTTAGGTGATGTCAAGGTCACTTTTCATCCACATATTAATCTACATATAAACTAAAACAATTTATTGTACTTAATTGTAATAAACAATTACAGTAGAACCTCGGTTATGAATCGCCAATTCCGGAAAAGTGCAGTTTCCGGTTAACCGAGGTTACTCTGAAACTGAGGTTTCTCAGCCATTTAGCACTAGACTTGAATAGGGAGACTTGTCCCCATTTACCTCCAGTCCTGAATGGCTGAAAAAAGGAAAACCCTGATGATTGCTTGAGCCATTAGGTTTCCCTTTTAAAGCCAATCATGGAGCAGAGCAATCAGTGAAGCTCTGCTCGGCTCTCCTGACAGCTCCGCTTTCTTGATTGCTCCCGCAGCCCTAGCGGAGCTGTGGTATGTGTTCTTGGATGCAGGACACATGCCACAGCTTTGCTAGGGCTGCAGGAGGAATCAAGAAAGCAGAGCTGTTGGGTGCCGGTTATCCGGGTTTTCCAGTTATCTGAGTTCCGTATAACCGAGATTCTACCTGTCCCAATTCAAACATCTACAAATATATAAATATGACTGTAAATATAACTGTGTGGTTAAACAAACTTTAAATCAACCCCCGCCTGTTATGTTCTATGATAACTAACATTTGATTGCCAGTACAGTTTTTAGCTGAGTAACCTGTACAATGAGGCACCATGGAAATCAGCTAACCAAAAGCATAGGAAAGACTTGCATTCATTGCTAAGATGTCGGCTGCGTAGCAGCTTCTATACACATACTTGACTGATGCTAGGTAGAGGTGGATAGGCACGGACAGGTAAAGAGTGGTGTGAAAGTGTTACCATTGAGAAAAAAACAGGGGTTTGTGAGTGGTTAGAACCTCATTTTTTGTTGTCATTTGTTACTGCTATCTGCGTTCCTGTTAGGAACACTAAATCTAACTATGAAATCAAAAATGTATGGGGAACTAAAGCTAAGGTAAATCAACTGGGCTTTGTATGGCTACCCTTATGGAAGATGGCTTAACTACAGTATCTGTGCAATTTGTAGTAAAAGCTCTCTCTAAAATAAAAGCTTATTTTGATTGGGCTTTACCACATAGGTTTTGTGTATTTTTGCTGCGGTTATGTGTCTCCACTTTAAGAAGTACAAAAGATACAAGCTCCACCTACCCCATTTCCAGAGCAAATTTTGTTTGTGCTGCCCATGCAAGAGCTGAAGTTGAAAGGATCAATAGGAAGACATCTGTGATCCAAACACATCATTCCCTCTCCACATGGAGTGCCATCTTCCACATATCCTAGATCAGTTTCTTCATCCAATTTCACATGGCCACCACTGAAAATGTAAGACACAATAAAAACGGCCTCTAATATTGCTCTTGTTTTATCATGTTAAAGCTCCTTAAAATTAATTCAACACATCAACAATTGATTAGTCAATATTGGGACAAGCTCAGAGACTCTACAAAGAACATCTGAGATAGAAATGTTGTTTTCAGTCCTCCCAAATATTCAAAATAAGGATCAGTTGAATTTAATCCATGCATGTCATATGATTAAAGGGGGGGGGGGTGTTGTATGTAAAAAAGGACATTGTTTTAGCACAAACATTGAACAAAGATGAAATAACTGACATCAGTTTACAGAAAAGACCATTACCAGTCGTTATTCCCACTAGAGTGAATAGAAATGTATGGGAACTTGTGAGTATAGGATGAAAGTAAATAATTCGTCTTCCTTTCATGTGCGCCTGCAATAGTATTTGGCAATTGGTCAATCAGGTGCCAGCCGAGCCATATGGGTGTCAAGAGGATCAGAGCAGTATAAAATGCAACTGAAATACATTTAAGGAATGTAGGATAATACCCCAATATAAGAACCATTTACCTGCAATTTACTAATTTGCCTTGATATAAAAGAGAGGCTGATGTAACAGATTCCAGTTCACCCAGTCTTGGCACACTTGAAGTGTCCGTGCACAACAGATAACCACAAAGGACATCTCTGTAAAGATAACATTTTTATTATAAACTCATCCTCCAGAATAAAGACTGTAAAATCAGATACTTGCAGTAGCAAAGCTGACTGGTGGTTTTCAGGTCAGCAATTTTTCAAAGGTGTCTCTATGAGTGTAGCTATGAAATACAAAAAAGAGTAAGAGTAGCTGAGTTTACTAGGAGGGCATTTGTAATAAACTAATTAACAGCAGTATTTAACCTACTTTTTAATCTTAGTATATTAGCTATAGTAGGTAAGCCTTAGTCACTTAGCTTGGCAAGAATGCCTAGTCTTTTGCTTATAGTACCAGCAATGCTTGGAGAATGGTAATCTACATAAGAAAAGCATAGTATCACTTCAGTCAAATTACTAGGTATTGCAATGTAGCCTGCAATGTTTGCACAGGCTTAGGTACTGCGTATGCCCCCTCCACTAACTTGGCAGTGTTCAAAAAGGGATGCAGAGCGCTAAAAACAAGTGGAGACGTATGTGATATCAGCAGTTAAAGATGTGGGTATGAGTGGATAAGCATAAACACATTATTGACTTCAGGAAAGTAGTGCAAAGTAACAGGAATTTATTCTTACTGTTTGCTGCACTGTATGTAGGTGTCTTTATTTTTCCCACAATTGCCTTTTTCAGTGCCTTCAATATTCAGCTTCTCATAGCAATACCTGTCTGCAGCTGCCACTCCTGGAAGACAAAATATGTTTTTATTAGGAGATTGTTCTACTTTTTTCAGTATTACTGTTATGTAGCAAACACTTGCATAATTATTAATAAGCTTCAGTATACTTACTGTCACCCCAGATATACTTGCACTGTCTGTCTCTAGTTTTACATCTTCCACCCGAGCAAAGACCCTACAATAGTAAGAGATGAGAGGGCAGAGAGTAAGGTAAAGTAGTAGGCAAAGGTCAAGCACACATTCAAAAATGAAAGAATAAACACAGAAAAAAACAAAGGCATCAAACAGAAAAAGAAAAATCAAGGGCAGAGGGAATATACCAGATTTAGGAGTAGGGGAGGGAAAATGAAGGAAGCAGAGATGGGTAAGGAAGGGAAAGGAGTGAATGAAAAAAGGAAGGGAAGAGGAAAAGAAAGAAAGGAGGAAAAAAGTATGGAAGAAAGAGGAAGGGTGGAGAGGAGAATTAGGAGAGAAGGAAGGGGTAAATACAGAGTGTAGGAGAGGAGCAGGGAAAAAGGAAGGAAAAATAAAAGAGAAAGGGGCAAAGTGGCAAAGGGACAAAGAGGACGAGAGAGGTGGGGAGAAGGGAAGGATAGAGAAGATGGGAGGAAGTAGGAAAGGAGAAAGTGCAGGACAAGGTAAGGGAAGAGGATAGGAGAAAGTGCAGGACAAGGAAATGGAAGAGGAAAGGTGAAAGTGCAGGACAAGGAAATGGAAGAGGATAGGAGAAAGTGAAGGACAAGGAAATGGAAGAAGGCGAGGGAAGAAAAAAGGGAGGGAGAGAGGAGAAAGAAGGAAAAATTAAAAGGGGGAGGAGAAAAATGCAAAGAAGAAGAAAAGAAATAGAGAAGAAAAGGAGATATGAAAAGAAAAAAAGGTAAAGGAGAGTCAAGTGGGGAATAGAGGGGAAGGCATGTGAAAAGGGTGATAAAGAGGGGCGACAATTAGGGATGAGGAATAGGGAGAAGGAGGGGAAGAAGAGAGTAGTAACTTTATTAATTCGAACAGACAGATGTGCAGCAAGTTGCTTTTCTTTTAAAAATCTTTTAAATTGTGTATGTATTACCTCCTTATTTTCACATGGATACCCATCCATTTTATGTATATTTGGAGGACACTGAAAGAAATATAAGACAAGCATTTATCACTAAATTAGACTTTTTAGACAGACATTAGGATTTATGTCCAAACATATCCCAAAGAAAAATTATTTTTGCTGATGGGAACTGTTTTCCAGTGCTGGACTAGAAATATAAAATAGGAGCAAATAACTATTGGCAATAAAGTTCTTCCAGCAGAAATGAGGCTGGAAACAAAGCACATTTTGTATGATAGGAAACAAGCATATTCTATTCCAATGCACTTGTCAAAATCTTTCATAGTAAGTACCATGGCTCTGCTATAACCACATGATCAGTCTCAGTGGTGTATTAAAAAGCACTGCACGTCTGGCATTTCCAAAAACATAAATGGCATTACCAAATTCCACACCCAATTCTTAAATTTGACCTTACACTAAACAGTTTTCTGGAGCAGGCATTGAGTCAATTAAAAAAAACAGGGGAAATGGATTCTGAAAATCCTGTTTATAACCACAAGACAGTTGTCATGGCTACAATGCAGAGAAATATGAAGGTTTTTTTGTATGTTAAATTGAAGCTGACATGTTGTTTAGCAATCTCACAAAACAATGTTGAGAAAAAAAGTTGTTTTTTTTTTTAAAGCAATTCTAAATCCGAGAACAAAAATGTAATACATATTGCAGCTTACTAGTCCCTTGATAAGGTGACTTCATTAGTTTTCTTTTTTTTTTTTTAGTCTTTTTGTTCTGTTGATTTTGACAGCAACATAGTTCCTGTCTTAGGGTGACAATGAGTTTTTACTGTATCTATGAAGGGGTAGTGTTGTCACCCAAGGACCAGGGGGGTAGTAGTAAAAAAAGAAGAGGGGACACGGTACATGCCCACCCCACTACACCCCTGCCTGTGTCGCTCAAAGGGGAAGAAACTTCCCCCATAGTGACATCATGATGCCAGATCCCCGTCCGGAGACACAACCCGCCCTCCGCCGTGAGCCTGTGGTCAGTACGGGGGACCTGAGCCACGGCTCTGGCCAGTGCACCCCCCAGCGGGGTGCTTCTCCTGACCCCCGGGGGGGGTTAAACGGCCAGAGCTGCGGACCACCAAAGACTTTGTAAAAAAAAAAAAAAGAGTGGACATGTGTGCCCACTCCCAAAAAAGTGAGGGCATGGTGTTCCACCCATGACCGCCCCACTACACCCCTGCCAAGGACTATATCACAAGTCCCCTTTTCCAAATCTCTGTAACATGGTGGGGATTGGAGCTGGGCTGATAATATTTGATATAACAGTGCACATAGCACAGGACATGGGTATTTTTTGTACACTTATCAAACAAATATAATAATTATATTTGGAATATTTTTAACAGACACGAATGAGGAAAAATACCTTGAAAGGAAAAATAATAAGACCCATGCAATGGTTTACATACATTTTAACTTTACCTTTTTACCTTTACTGACAGATATTGTAGTATGATGGCTGCCATCGGGGAACACATTTAAAATTGCTAGGTGCCTACAATATCTGGATTCACAGTTTTCCAAATCAATGACTATGATAAATATGCAATACAGTTATGTCAGGACTCCTAATCTGTTTACTTGTTCTAAATCAGTGACTTATAGTACTGAAGCCATTGACCCTGATTTTTAAAGCTCTCAAGGCTGGAGAGGATATACTTTCATCAGTGAAGCTGGGTAATTAGGAAAACGTGAAATAGTTCTGGTTCAGGAATGAAAACATTTGTAATCAAATAGCAAATTACTTTTAAGAAACCGATTCCAGGTTTCCTGGATCACTCAGCTTCACTAATGAAAGTGTATTCTCTCCAGCCTCGGAGAGCCTAAAGAAATCAGGACCATTGAATCAGCATGACACACTATGTTGTCTATTTATAATGCAGTGAATCTCACATTCCCTGAAACATTTTTTGGTAGAGAATAATGTACTGCCACTAAACATGGACCTGGAATGATTTAGTAAATGTGTGATTCACTGCTTATTCACTGCAATATTCCCTTATAATATCAAATTGTTGGAATTGCATTCCATGGGAAATAATACAGAGCCTCCCCCCTTCCCCCTGTGTGAATATAGCAATCCCTTGCCTGTGCTTTCCATACGATTTGGTCTGTGTAATTTGTGTCCATGCAGCCAAAAAACACCTTTGTTAGGTCATGTACTGATATTTGATGAGAAGACCAGGCTCACAAGTGGTATTCTATTTCATCTCAATGGTGTTCAACAAGAACAAGTCAGGGCCCTTTGAAGATCATTCCACTTCTTCTTTCACTCCACACCAAACCATCATCAAATCATGGCACAAATTATGCTGAAATAGTCATTGGAAGAGCACTTTTCATTATCTAAAATGTCTTTGTAAGCTGTACAATTTACAGGATCCTTCACTGGAAGATGCCTTGCTTAAATAATTTGAAGGAAGTCAACATTACTTGATCCTGATAGTATAGTTGTGATGGTCCAGTGTGGTAAACATTTGGCCATATTTTGTATTTATCAAAGTACAGAATTTTAAAATTAGTGAATGCATGCTGGAAATAAAACACAACTTATTAGAAAACAAAAAAGTTCCAATTACCTGGCTGGAATTTCCTGTACATATTTCTGGGATATCACAGTCGTTCACTGCTTCCCGGCATAATATTCCTTTAGGATTAAACTTTAAGAGAAATTGGGTTAATAAAGGTTACCTGTCACTAATATAAAAGAAGGTTTCCACTAAATATATTGATAATTTAATACTAGCAAATATATTGACAAGTATACCATGACTGAAGTCAGTGGCCCCCTGTGCAAAACTGACTTCGCATCTCCCCACCCAACTGATATGGGGCCCCTATAGGGCCCGGCAGCCTTGTGCAGTGTCACACTTTGCACTTTCCTATGCCTGCCCCTGATTAAAGTGCTACTGACAAGATTGGTCTCTATAGTTTAAATCCCCCATCCCATGCTTTCTAGACTGACCAAGCAATTAAAGCAAGTTTTGACTACCAAACCTGTTCTTCCCCCAACTCAACTGCTGCTAAATAACTCTAGAAATTAAGTAAAATTGTTGATGATATGAAGATACACATGAAAAACTCAGATGGATCTTCATGGATCATGGATCCACAGGCTAGTTACATTTAGTGAGACTTTATTTGTTGCTGTTTTTAAAATTTGCAGTTATCACAGGTGTCACTTTGATTTAATCATATTATTATTTTTTTAATTATTTAGAGACCCATTCTTATATCTTCATCATTTGGTTCCTATACCCTGAAGGGATGTTGTTACCCCAACCCTACACAATCCCCTTCCTTTTTCCCTTAAGCCTTATCTGCCAGGTCAATGCAAACATAAGCAGCTGAAAAGCCTCTTAAATGCAATCTTTTTTCCCCTAAAAGTATGCTGTCTTTAACATGATTTTAGGTCTGAATCTTGTCCACACATGCCAGAAGACAGCCAATTGGCAACAAATACTCAGCAAACCTATTGGAATTACTAAAATTACACTGGATAAGAGGGGTCCGAGGATATGCAAGGCCCAGAGGGCCCATCATGGAGACCACCATAGTTATAGTTATAAATGTGCCTTGAATATATTAAATAAAATGTTGTTGATCATTTTTAAACGTATATGACCTTTGTGATTCTGTATTTGCCAGGTAGCTGTAAGTTTTTAGAATCCTCCAATAACAATCTATATTATTCACCAAGAGATTCAGTACTCCCTACTTAAAACAACCTGTTCAGACATTAGCTTACAATAAAGCTTTAAGCCCCCCTTCACTTACTTTATATATTAAAAAAGGTTTGTGTTACCTTGCATTTGTTACAACACAGCCCATCGCTGCACTGGGAGCCTTCAGTCAACTTACACTGCTGGCAGCAATCTTCTCCCTCTTTCGCACATTCCTACCAAACAGGAAAATGAATGGGGAAGACTTAATCATAACAATATTATCAATTTTGGATAAAACACAGTGGCAGACACTAAATAGGGATCTATTCCAATGCACAGCATACTTGGAGATTAATAATATACCTCAACAGTTCCGCAGTCACATTCTTCACCAGCTTCCACAATGCCATTGCCACACTCAGGGGGATCTAAGAGCTGTATCAGTAAAACAAAGCCATATTAAATACCAGGAACATGATTTCAGTGATAAACCTTTAAAAAAAAAAAAAAAAAAGAAAAGCACACAGAACGCCTGTCAGGAGAATGCTTCTTTACTACGTACTTTCACCTTCTGGCCAGCTAGTAAGTACAAAGGTTTTGGGACCTTTGGGATCACGCTGGCAAAAAAATGCAAAAACACTATGCATTCTATGAAAAAAAGCATCTTCAGTATAACAGCCATGATGGTCTTTCAATGGAGAGGCAGAGCATACCTTTGAGGGCTTGTTAAACAAGCAGGCTCCTCCACCACTATTAAGAAATTCATGGTATTCCTCAATGTCACAGTTAGAAAACTTGCTGGGAAGATAGTATCTGTGAAAAAAGAACATAATATAGAAAATGAACTGCTTTATTAAAGAATCTTTTGGGTATTTTTTCAAAAAGATCCTTTTAAAAGTAATGGGCAAATGGGGTTATATTCTCATTAAAATGATGGCTGAATGTCATAAAATGAATTATTGTCTTGCAAATATTCTCTGTGAAAATTACACAGCATGTTAAATAACCCCCAAATGTTCTCCATACAATAGCAAACTATGTTATTGCAGCATTATTTGGTTCTAAGTCTTGTAGAGGGCTAAAAAAACTGAATTTTTGTGGACTGGGCAGTGTCAGCCCTTCCTAGCTATCTATGGCTAAACTATTTACACCCTTCCATTCTACCATTTTTTATAACACAGACAATAATTATTCTGTGGTCCAAGATAAGAACAAAGAAAAATTATTTCATAGGAATCCTAAAATGTGCTATTTCAACCAGTGTTATTTTGTACTTAATAAACAGATATACCAAAACACTTTCAATCATAAATTTAGATATCAAATAAAAAAAGATCCTTGCTAGGATTTAAATACACTTTAAAATAAATGTAATGGACCTCTTGGCGTTTTGTGTGACTCTCTGGAGATAGCTTTTAGCGTTTAGAGCCTATTCCATGGTAAACTAAGCCCTGTATTCCCTATTGAACATAACAGTGAATTAGATTTTAATAATCGAATATATAAAAAAACAATGTACAATCATCAATCAGGTACTAGTTTGTGTATGAGAGGGACACATCAATAGTAATAAACTATACAATTACTGAGTATAATACCAATGTTACAATATAAATGTAGTGCAATATTGTGAAGTTTTACTGAACACATCTAATGATTAAGAACAAAGAAAACAATTTAAAACAGCAAAACACTAATATTCCCTCATTTGCTAAATACATTATTAGCCAATGATCAATCAGCTATTCTTCTTTAGGTCTTTAATCTTTTATTATTTCATCCATTTTATGCCTGCTGTGTTAGTACTGAACAGACGATTGTTTACTGAATGTGATCGGTAGAAATGGCAGCTCTTATAGATAGAAGGTTGTGATGCTAAAAGCAAAAAATGATGCTTTGATAAGTAATGTGGAATAGGGCACTCCATTAAACATCAAGGTGAGGGATCTAAGTGATACTAGATACACTAGAGTTATGACTAAGGGCAAATGAGTCAACCTCAAAAAAAAATTAATGTCCCTGAAATAAAAAATAAAAAAATACAGTGAATAGGATCATACAAGTACTGACCATAACATTTGAAAGCATAAACATACAGGTGTTAGCAGCACATCAAAACTGATGATATTTCAGACTACTGTTGCTCAACCTTTTGTCAAAAAGCCACATGTGACCCTTTGGCACTTGTTGCGTAGTCTTTAAACCTCAGTAGTGGGAAAAGCGAAGGGCAAAGGAGTAATACATATGATATCAATCACTGTCTACTACAAAATGCTTCCAATCCCAGGGTGTAGTCGTAAAAAAAACGAAGAGGGGGCATGGAATAGTGAAGGTTATCCATGGCAAGCACACAGTGAGAGCCTATATGAGGGTCTAGGAGCAGAGCCACCAGTGGGGTCCAGAGGCATTTTAGATACAAATAACAAAATGTTATATTTTGATGTGGATAATTTTTGTTCACAGTGAAAGTTGCGTGTAACAGTGTAACACACATGCAGATTTATTGCTGTCGATTAGCTAGATGTTCATGAAATAATAGATGCCCTTACCTTGTCGTTGCTTTGATATTGGTTGTAACAGGAATTGACAATTGGCCCAAGACATGGGTTTTACAGCATTAATCGATGCTGATAACCAAGTTATTACATTCTTTAAGTAAAACGTTAATCCAAAAAGTTACTTTATCAATCTATTAGATATTGTTAATCACCAGTCAAGCAAAACAGACTAAACAGTCTGTGAGTCACTGGACACGGGCTGGTATTGGGGAACTCAGCCAGCCTCCGCACCCTGGGTCACACGTGCCCATTTCCATGCCATTTAAGACCATATTAACTGTTTTAGTTTTCAGTGTTTATTGTTTAGGACTAAACAGCCTCCACTTATTTGGGAAGAATTTTTATACAATTTTGTAGTGCTTTTTTTAAATTTCTGCCCTTTGCTCAAAAAGCCTTTGTGAGGTAGGACAATATTGTTGGATAGAAATATCTTGCTTCTAAATCATCCCATGTTCAAAAAGGTTGGGATTCGAGTTCCCAAGGTTCCTCATGGATCACTCAAGATTGCTCTGCATCAAACTCATCACACCATGTATTTATGCAGGTGACTTTGAGAACAGGGTCACAGTCACTCTGGCATAAAAAACTGTCTACCTCAAACTGCTGCAGAATAGAAGAACAAAATTGTCCAAAATGTTTTTGTACCCTTTAACAGATCCCTTCCATGTGTACACCAGAAGGCAATAATTCAGAGGGGTTTCTGCATACTTTTACCATCTGTTTGCCAGGTATCCACAACATTTTGGCTTCACAGTATACACTGTATCTGCTCATTTTAATAAGCTGTAATTACAGAATGCAATAAATGGTATGGTAGAAGTATTGGTGTTTACTTGTAAATGTGTGTAAATGCCCTCCTAGACTGCTTTGATGCTCCTGTAAAGAGCACCAATGCTTAGTCCTTAAAGAATGCAGCAGATAGAAGTAATGAAATCAAAGAAAACATGTCCACCTTTTAAAAAGCCCTACAGCCATTTATTTGAGGTGCCTAGGGGTGTCCTATGTCTTTTAGAACAACATTTATAAAACTGTATGGTAAACATAAAGATGAATAAAAAGACCCACTGACTTCCTTCTTGGCAAAAACATATCAGAATCTTCGGGACATGATAAGAAACTGAAAAACCATTTGCTTGCCTATAAATGAAAAAGCTGTTAAATAACATAAACCACTTTCCTGAATTGAACATCCTCAGTATCCCCAGCCATGATACACAGGACTTCACTAATTATTTCAGCAATACACTATGGTGCAAAGCAGCTTTATATTCATTGTTATAATGACTGTGGAGGGAGATTACTCAGGATTCCATAGCAGCTGTAAATCATAGCTATAATTATAAATGGTGGATGTTTCCAGTATGCGATGAGAAACATAGAAGTAGTGAGCCAGAGAAAGGAAACCACTCCACTGATTAAAGCAACCATGTTGCTAACTTCATAGAAGAAACTTTCAAAAATGAAATAGGAATATTAACCATTCTATTGTGTAAAATCAGAGCTATAGGTGCCAGTAGCTGGGCATGTCAGATATCTGTGCTGTAGTTCCCCTCAGCATCCCTTACATGACAATAAAATACAGAAGTGATATAGGGGGATAAGTGGTTTGCGATTTTGCTGGGCAGGTTTAAAACTTAAACAGTACATATCTGTATGGAGATTCCATATTTCTGTTTTCATGCTATATATACCCTCCTGTTTTTGTTTAGTTCTTCCTGTGTTTCAATTTTATTCCAAAATAGAAAGACCTACATGTATGGATATGGTATAAACATTAGAATGTGGGCGTGTTTGGATGGCAGAGAATTATGGAAGGATCGGTGCTCCCTGCAAGGCATTGCAATACAAATCACAAATATGAATAATTTTTAACATAGCCACTGCTCTTTCATTGTGTGAGATCAGACTGGCGAGGGGGTGGTGACAAGACCACCTGTCACAGCCTGAACTGAGGTAGAGGAAGACTGTAGGTCCTTGGATGAGGATAAGTATCTTTCTATTATACCCTCTCCTGGTGAAATGAGCATTATTTTCTGCATCAGCTCAGGAGATTTATTTTATTTATGCATGGAGTTTGGCTTTAAGTAAGTTAAAGTTCCTATTGGCTATCTAATTACATGGACCTAAATCTACAGCTTTAATATTCTCAAGACTGAAGCCTGCAAGAAATGTCAAATCAAATATTAGATTACCCTGTATATTTTTACGATGCCAAAGAAATATGATACAGAGAAGCTGGTTAGTCGTTGAGGGTAGTAGACATTAATTTCAGATTTCAAATACTTTCGGACATACAATAAGCCTCAGTGTTTTTACCTTGCACGGTGATTGTTTAAAGGCCAGCAAGTGAGGGAAATGTTTTAAAACAAAAAATAGAGGAATGTTGTTTGCCTTACCCAGTGTCTTCCATAATACATCCATGCCACCGATCTTCACAGGTACATTCCCCTAAAAATAAAAGCAAATATATAATAACAGAAAGATTATATTATAATACTGACATTATACATTTATAGGAAAAGGCTCAAGCTGAAAGCAGAGTATATGACTGTTAAATCTTTTTTAGATTTACACAAAATAGATTATGCAAGAGCCTGTTGATTTTTTTTGCTAAGCCTTGCAAATGTTGGCATTCCTGAAAAATGCTTTATACTGACCATTTACACGTAAATTTATGACCAAGATCAAGAGTTGAGAAGACACACAATAGGTCTCCATCCTATTGATAGAGACTTGGGACCTGCTGCTTTCCTCACCTCACATCACAGCCTATGTATACTGAATTCTTATTACTTCACAATCTAGAAATACCCATTGCTGTCAAGCCTTAGTGGACTGTGCCTTTTCTCTAGACAGAAGTATGCATAGAAAAAAAACTACTAGCACATGGAGTGATGGCATTTTTTTTTTAAATATGCCGCTGAAAAAGTCAATAGCAATAAGGTTAAATAAAACTTCAAAGAACAATCAAGTACACTAGTATATTTTATCCCAATCAAAGGATGCAGCATTACACTTCATGTAGGTGAAACATGTCAGTTACCAACCTCTCCTCATCTTCTCCTTGTCAGAAAAAAGGCCCAAATTATGAGCCAGAGATTGTGCCAGTGTGATTGCCAGGACATCCACCCTTCCAAACTGAAACACAAAAAAACAAATACAAATGAAGATCACTGATGCCAAAATATAAAACACAGTTATATTCACCTAATGTTTTTAAGAATTTTGTCCAGAAAGTTATTCAAACCTAGATGTCCCGATCAAATTTAGCATTTTAAGCATAAAATAACACTATTTATCATGTGATTTGAAAATTGAAATAGCCAAATTCACTCAAGTAAGATTCAATGGAATTTTCCCTGTATTTGCTGGTAAGGTCCAATCTATGTATGTGACAATGGCCTTGGTAAATTGAATCTTGCCTTGCCAAATATTACTAGTACAGTAGTTGCAATTTTATATTCTATTTTATATTCCAGGTTTGCTGGATAACCCAGCTGATGAAAGTTTATCCTCTTCAGACTTGGACAGCTTTAATAAATCAGGCCCTATTTTGGGGCTAACCTTGTTAAATAGGAATCTAGTCAAATATTTGCTGGTTGCTTTCCATGGTGCTGAAATGGGGCTAATAGGTTAATGCGATTTTTTTTTAATGTTTTTAAAAAATGATAAAATGTTTGTGTCTATTATTTTTTTCCCCCGGGGGGAAACAAGAGTGACCAGCTGATGGACTTTCTTCCTTTTGCTCAGCCAGAAAGTTTCTGCCATGGTCAGGTAGTGACTATAGATATATAATTTCTATAAATATGAAAAATAAAGACATGGTAAAAAAGTACAACTTTATTTTTGTAATTTTGATACTGTTGGTTACAAAATAAAATTGTCCTTTAATTTTAACCTAACATGCTGCAGTAATCAACACCATATGGACAATTGGTAATGGAAAATGAAAAATCAGATATTACTGTGTATAAATTACAACAATTCAGTGTTCACATGAACCAAAAGCAAACATGTCAACGTTGTGAATTAGTAGTACTATTTGAGTAAAAATGTACTCCTAAAAAATGCTGTTTCCAAAAAAATCCCCATGTGACCCAAAGCCAAGATCATTTGATCTCTGGCTTTGCATTAGTGCTTTGGCGGTTTCACGTGATTAGACTATAAATTGTCTATTGACTTTCTATAGACCTGTGTGCTAGATTTGCAGAATAGAGGGATAGAGGGATTTGCACAGCAGGAACAGGAAAAGCAAAGTCTGCAAATGTAATGACAAAGTGTGCCTGCTTCTGTTTACATATATAACAACAAATTCCAAATAAATATCTCTGTTAAATATTACAAGACAAAGTTTATTTATATAGGATATAGGATAATTATTTTTTATACACTGCATATCTGACAAAAAATTAATAAATAAACTACTTCTGAATTGCTTTAGTATTTGCAGCACAGTATTCAGTAACAGAAACTTTGCTAAGGTGATGTTGGTCTCTCACCTCATTCACACCGCCTCCTTTCAGAAGTGAACACACTCCACCAATGTATGCTGCTCCACTCCTGCTGCTTTCAAATTGACTCCCCCTGCAAAAAATATTAAAATTGATTTTAATGATTAGCCTATTTATTGTTAATAGTCCTGAGGGAGGGTTCTCTCTGAAGGCTTTCATTTTTTATGTAATAGTTAGGTTTTGATCAGTTGATTCTGCCACCTCCCGTCCCAGGTCTTAGATTGTAAGTTCTTTGGGGCAAGGTCCTCTCCTCCTCCTGTGTCATTGGTTGTGTCTGTCTGTCATTTGCAACCCCTATTTAATGTACAGCGCTGCGTAATATGTTGGCGTTATATAAATACTGTTTATTATTAATAATAATAATAATAATATTAATAATAATAGGGTGGCAACACTGGCAGAGTCTGTGACCCTGATTTATGAAAGCTCTCCAAGGCTGGAGAGAATACACTTTCATCAGTGAAGCTGGGTGATCCAGCAAACGTGGAATGGATCTGGTCCAGGATTCAAAACATCTGCTAGCAAATAGCAAATGATTTTTAAAAATCCATTCCATGTTTGCTGGATCACCCAGTTTACTTCTGAAAGTGTATTCTCTCCAGCCTTGGAGAGCTTTCATAAATCAGGGCCATTGCCTCTGCCATGCAGCGTTGTCTCTCTAGGATGCAAAGACTACTGTTACACAGCCTTCAACTGCACCAGTATGATGTACACACCCATAGCACCCCAGCACTTTTCCAGTCTTTTATCTCTTTAACAACCTGCAAGTACAGAAAAATACACATTGATCATCCTGAAATGCATTCAGATCCTAAGTCATGTTGTAGACTGAAGACACAAAGCATTGAGCATATTAAACTACCAAATCCCCCTCCTAGTCTCATCCCCACAACAAAGGCACTAATTAATCTGCAGTCCTGAAAAAAAAACTGTGAAAAGAACATGGGAGAGCTTTGCATTTCTGATCGGATCAATAAGCATTTTTGCACATTTAAATCAAATTGCTTTCAATTGTGTATCTAACAGATAAGAGAGCAAATAAGAGTGTCTCCATATACATAAACTTTATAATCCTTTACTATATTGTGGCTGCAGTTTAGATTTAAAGTGTCCAGAGGCATTCCTCAATTTCACCACTTAAACCTTCCCTCTCCTCCTCCACATTCCAGCATTATTATTTATTTTATTTTTTTAACCACTCTGACAACATTACCAAAGCTTGTAAAATTCACACAGGGGAATATGCTGGGAGGTCACGTCTTATTAAAGACCTGATCCCAAGAACTACATCTCCCAAGAGCTAATGATGCTGTGTGGATGGGTTCAGGAGAGTCAAAGAAGAATTTGGGAAGATTCCTGTGGGAAGCAGAGATGGCGAAATCTTGCAGAGGGATACTCTTGGAATGTACTGAGGTTCCTGTGCGATTTCTGGCTCTGTATTCCACAGGCATCTTTCTGGAAGGATGATGACATGAGACCAAGTCATGCGGGTCAGGGGTAAGATAAGTATAATTCACAATATTTTCTTAAACTTACATTTTATCTACGAAAAGTAGGTGATTTGAGATGGGGAAGGAGTCCTGGAGCAGCGGTTGCTAAGCAGTGGTCCGTGGAAAAATTTGGATAAATTTGGACCGTATTTGCTATTTTAATGTTTTATAAATTATAAAACAAAAATATTATTCTAATAAATTCCTAATGACAATTTTCGGTTTTATATTGCATTAAATTTACGAACTTTACTAAAGACGTAAAAACAAGGGAGGCGCAGCGTGGCGTCAGTGTTCTCTTAAGTTGTATTAGACAACTGTTGCCGAGCTGTACGCTTCTGTATTGTTTCCACCATTACAACAGTCACCCTACTCCAGGAATACCGATTCTCATCCGATTCTTTTATTTATTTGTTTATTTCTCAGATGCTCCTTTAGGTAAGTATGACCTTAACTGTGTATTTTCTTTAACTATTATATTTAATGGCATCAAATAGTTTGACTTTGATAACTATCATTTCTTGTTTGGTGTTGGATTGGAATGAAATGAACCCATAATAAGTGAGAAAAAGCAAACAAATATTTTGCATTGCTTTAGTAATAGCAAAGATAATGGAACTAATGATAATAGTGCCAATAGTAATACTTCACATAACCGTGAGCTGATCAATAAATCAGAGCCTCCAAAGTCCCTGTCAGCACCATTAGAAAGATCATTGTTTTACAAATGAATTTATCTTGTTTTTTTTTAAATTTATATCAATGGTCCGCGGGTTTTAAAATGATGAATTTAGTGGTCAATGAGGTCGGAAACGTTGGACTGTAGTCCTAGAGGATACATGCAGACCTTATATTTTAGTGCAAGGTCCCCTTTATATTTCTAAAACTAGAAATTATTTTTAGAATGTATGCAATATCTAAAAAAAACTAGGTCCCCAAAGTTAAATTTTGGAAACATGATGAGGGCCCTATTTTACAGGTTATGTTCCTTTTCTTCAAAACCCAGGGTAAGACATAGGGAGGTGCAAAGTATTCCACTGCAGAAGGGCTCCGGACCCTCAATGGCTATGTCTTGCCCTAGGTTATGAAGAAAAGTAACATAACCTGTAAATTAGGGCCCTCATCAAATGCAAGACTAGAGCCAACAGAGACCCCAAGACAGTTCGGTATGGAGGCCCCAAGCCATTTCTGCACAGGGGCCCACTGTTGGCTGTCCGCCATTGTATAATCTAAATATTGTATAACCTAAGTATTTATTAGGGGAAAAGTAAGCATATAAGACACAGATTAAACATTACGTACGAGAAGAGGTGTATAGCATCACTTTTGTCTTTGATAAAATCCCTCCTGTATTTCATAAACTCTTTCAATGTCTTGAGAGGATTTACATCAATGCTGATTCTACTGTTATCGGCCCAGGTTTCCATGGCCACCAACACAATCCGCGTGTTCAGCTGCTCCTTATATAGCTGGTACATAATCGAGAGAGAAAGAAAGAACGTTTTGTTAGGGCTGCTGGAAAGACGTCACTTAAGCACAAATCCAAATCGCTGCGCAAAGAACACATTGCGAATCTATAGCCTAAAGAGAACCTGTGAGGGGAGCAACATGGAAGCTGCCATTACTGGCTGGTTTTAAAAAGTACAGGCTTCATAGCTATCATTCTAGATTTATTACCTACTTACCTGGACAAAAGTTCAGACATTACTCTCTTCGTGCGTGTTTCAGATTAGCAACTCACTAGTTAGAAAACGCAAGATCAGAGCCTGTAGCTTTAAAAGCAATAAAAATATTGCAGCTCCATAACTTTATCCTAACTTTTGCTACTGTTAGAATTTGCATTTCATTAATGATATCATAAGGAAACTTTAAAAGAGATGGTAACATCACTGTACAAACCTGTATGATAAAAAATATTCAATATATTACGATAGCTACATTAGGAGAAATGGTTCAGAAGAAACTGAATTTTAAATCTTAAAAGTGTAAAAAAACAATTGTCAGCATGCACATTATTTATTACAGAAGGAACATATGTGGACAGGTAAGTTGAGTTGAAAAAAAAATATGATCAGGCAGGTAAGTTTATTTTAGTGCAGTAGGTACATCACCTGTCCATTCTTCACAAAAGGACCTACCTGCCCTCAATTTTTTTTTTTAATTTAATTTTTATTCAGCTTTAAAAGGAAAATCCATATAGTCTACCTTTTAATCCTGCCAGTGTAGATGGTATCCTCCTATGTTTTGTGAAGGTGCTTTAAATGTTATGCTACCTCTGCTGAATTTTCAGCATTGTCAGCCCTCTGACCATGGCTTCCTATTAATTTAAATTGTGTCGTCATAAGGTGATTGGGTCTGATTTAATAAAGCTCTCCAAACTGCTCTTCTGGTTATCATTTTCCCAATAGGTATAGTGGGTATAGTGGACATCTTCCCTCTTTATTATATATATTGCTTTTTTGTGCATCTTTAAAAAAAAAGCCTATGCCTTGTCTGAGTCTATTTCCACTTGCTATAAATCTTTTGAGCAAAGCATTATCTAAGCAAATCATATCAAGACAAACTAAATACAGCAAATTAATGCAGGGCCTGCTACAGGTGTGAGATAGACTTAAGAAAATCCAATGCTACATGGTTGTTTTGTAGACTAGTTGCAGCATAAATACCGATGGCTCTTTCAGTTTTCAGAGTGTGTGTGTGCATTTATCAGGCACCACTGGGGCTCACATTATCTTTTAAGGGACTACAACAGATGACTGTAAAACCCATCTTGGATCTCATGAATATAAGATTAATTAGTAAGAAATGCGTGAAAAGTCCCCACAGACATTCAGCAGATTTATTACTAGATAACTATTGGTTGGATCAGAAAATTATCATCTTACATACATGGGTAGCTTGACAGATGCAAAACCAGTGATATATATATATATATATATATATATACATATATATATATATATATATATATATATATATATATATATATATATATATATATTATAATGCATATGTTAATTACACATTAAGAAACGATCTGCTAATATTCAAATATTGTTACAAGATTTGTGATAGCCCTTACCATATCTGCAAAATTCACAACTGACTTTGCATAATTGTTTGTCTGGCCAACAGATAACCGGTGCTTTTTATACTGTAAGATAAGAAAAAACAATTGTGGAATATGGACATGGATATATGGATGGATATATAACAAATAGTTGTATAGGTATAAATGACAGATAGATAGATAGATAGATAGATAGATAGATAGATAGATAGATAGATAGATAGATAGATAGATAATCTGCATGTCATTTTTTACTCCATTTTGATATATCCTTTGTTAAAAACTAAATATATCATACCATCAGGTGATCATTAACAATCATCAGTTCCACATATTTTGTCTCGTCCATGACATTGCTAGGTAACTGCCAAATCTGAAAACAAAAATGACTGATGACAATAGATTCTAAAATATAGCTCTCTGGTAAAGGTTTCCCAATGTAACATGCAAAACACTTTTAATCATGCTTTTATGTATTGGCAGTGGATCTTTCAGCTGCAATGTAACCACTTCAAGACATATACAGTATCAACTGACAATTACCTAAATTCATATGGCTTTGCTAAACAAATGCTTATCTTTGAGAAAAAAACAATGAGTTATTGAGCTATATTTTGGCTTGGCACATGATATTCTTGTATATTCAACAAGACATCAATTGTGATGTTATGGCTTCAGAGCCATTATTTCCCATATTGTACCCCAAGCCCAGGTTAACCTGATGATGCATCCAGGTGGTGTGTACATGATAGCCTGGGCTCAAAGAAAGTGGGATAAATGACCCTGTCCTTGCTCCTCTGTCTATGCAGTCAGTTGCCAGGTTTGGGGAAAGAAAGCTCTGTTTAAGCTGTGTAAGCATGTAACAAAAGTGATGGTAAGTGGGTCCCGTGCTAAGCCATACTCTATGAAGTTCTGGGTAATTCACCTATGAACAGTAGCAGTAGCAGGTCAGGAAGGTTAGTTTATGCTGCTTAAAAAGAGAGACCTATACTAAGATATCGGCCCTGATTTATGAAAGCTCTCCAAGGCTGGAGAGGATACACTTTCATCAGTGAAGCTGGGTGATCCAGCAAACCTGGAAACCAATTTTGTAAGCTGCCGTGAATACAGAGTTCGGAAAAAATTCTGTATTGTTTGTGTTCTGATTTTCTGCCTGTTAATAACTTCTAAGCCTCTGATTCAGAATGAATATGCATCCCAAGTGTTCAGCCAACTAAAACTTGCCACACAGTTACCTGCATGCTTGTTTTAGGTGTGTAGACTCACTACTAATTTAACATTCAGGAAATCAGTAATCTTTCAAATGAGTTCAGCAATGCCAGCTTACCCTGGCTCTGCTTCCAAGACTGTTTTATTATAATATAGCTTGTGTAGCAAATATATATGTTATATACATTTTAAATTTAACTTCAGAAAGATGTAAATGTTACAAATTGGCTCTTTAATTATAACAAAAATTAAATGTAAGTTTTATTGCAGCAAACACTTGAATTTGACTTTAGTAGCTTTTAGGTTATCCAAGTAAATATGACAAAGAGCAAGCTGATAGCAGGACATAGTAGACCGAGCAGAAAGACAATCTCATCAGTTTTCTGCAGATTCTTCTCTATCTGGTCAGCATGTTGGGGGGAGTGCAGACCCCACTAATTAAAAGAAATAGGGATCATACAATGCATTCACCTGACTGTGCTGTATGCATTTCATTTGTGTTAAATACACTTTCAATGGTACATACATGGGAGCAAGTTGACGTGTCTAAGGATTTGTATTTTTTATCTGTTTGACCCTGGCATTAACACAGTCCCATCATGGTAGATATTTGCCTATTTGCCATATCTACTGGTGTTTAGCTTAATTTGTTATTCCTCAGAAACTTTAACTGTAAACCCCCTACATCAATATTTTTTCATACTTGTATCTTTATGGTAATTTGGAAACTGTAATTCCACTCTGCAATACCAAAAGAAAATGCTGTACTCACATTTCTCTTCTTCCTTCGAGATGTTCTTGTCCGTGAATGCTTCACAGTTGTCTCATTCAATGACCAGAATTCTAAATACGAATAAAGCTTTTAATAGTCCTGCTTGAAAATTCAACTGCATCATTTGCCAGAACTATGCAAAGCTCAGCAATTTGTACTTTAGCTCAACTCTTGGGAAGTTTTGTTTCACACAGTCAGAGGACACATAATTATAGAAGATAACGGTTCAAGTTATTTATATTTGGAGTTTTTTCTTAAAATAACTTTTTCCAACAAAACTACACATTACAATCTCCTTGTGCAAATTTTGAATAATCTCTTTACATTTGTTGTTGTAGGTAGCTCTAGAGATAGTTGTAATATCTATGGTCAGGTTTAGGCTATGTTCACACTGGCTATGAGATTGTGGTATGGTTACTGATTCCTCATACCAGTGAAACATTGCTTTATAAGAGACATTACATGTAACTTCTCCTAGTTGCATCCCCACAGAGAATGAATGGGCACGCCAGCTGTCAAATCTGCAGAAGCTGGTTCTTTAAGTACCAGGGCTATGGGTGCAAGATGCCAGTTGCTGGGATCACTCAATCCCAAAGCAGGTTGGAATCCTTCCCTTACGCTGTGCACAAATGGACATTCTGGTAAAGAATAAACAAATAGATTTCCTTTTACAATGCAAGCGGTCTTAAATTGCAAGTTAAAAATCATAAATGCATACATACTTATTTTGTGGCTTTCTCAGTAGGTTTGCAGCTGCTCTGTAGGCATAGCAGCAGATTTGGGGATTCTCTCCGATAATGATTCTCGAAATTGCTAAATCAAGGACCATTTTACTGTCCTTTGGACCTTAAGAGGGCCAGATTGTGGCAAGTGGGAGTTGAAAAAGCCACAGCCTTAGTGGTCAATGGAAGTTAAGCCTAGTACCCATTTTTTTTTGGAGGAGGTATATTACAATTGTTTCCAGTAGGTGTGCCCTGAGACTTAAAAGTTAAATAGAAGATTCCTCGGGGGGTAAGAAACTTTAAAAAAGGCTGGTTTAAAGCCTGACCACATACAGTTAGGTCCATAGATATTTGGACAGAGACAACATTTTTCTCATTTTGGTTCTGTACATTACCACAATTATTTTTAAATGAAACAACTCAGGTGCAGTTGAACTGCACACTTTCAGCTTTAATTCAGTGGGTTGAACAAAAAGATTGCATACAAATGTGAAAAACTAAAGGCTTTTTTAACACAATCACTTCATTTCAGGGCCTCAAAAGTAATTGAACAAATTAAAAAAACTGAAAATAAAAAAATAAAATTGCTGGCAATGACAGCCTGTAGTCTTGAACCCATGGACATCACCAGATGCTGGGTTTCCTCCTTTTTAATGCTCTTCCAGGCCTTTACTGCAGCAGCTTTCAGTTGCTGTTTGTTTGTGGGCCTTTCTGTCGGAAGTTTGACTTCAACAAGTGAAATGCACGCTCAATTGGGATCAGATCATGTGACTGACTTGGCTATTCAAGAATATTCCACTTCTTTCCTTTAATAATTTCCTGGGTTGCTTTGGCTGTATGTTTTGGGTCATTGTCCATCTGTATTATGAAACGCCTCCCAATCAATGTGACTGCATACTTTCAAGCCCCTGAAATGAAGTGTTTGTGTTAAAAAAAAGGCTTTAGTTCCTCACATTTTTATGCAATCTTTATGTTCAACCCACTGATTAAAGCTGAAAGTCTGCAGTTCAACTGCACCTGAGTTGTTTCATTTAAAATTAATTGTTGTAATGTACAGAACCAAAATTAGAAAAAAGTTGTCTCTGTCCAAATATTTATGGACCGAACTGTATGTACTTCAAGGCTGGTATTAAACAGGCAGATTGGCCAAACAAGTGTTGGGGCATCTGGTAGTCCTCCACATATTACCAAAGTATTGGTACCTTCAACACACTGGGCCTGACTTATTAAAGCGCTCCAAGGCTGGAGAGTATACACTTTTACTGGGTGATCAAAAAAATCTGGAATAGATATGGTCCAGGATTGAGAATATTTGCTAACAAATAGCAAATGACTTTAAGAAATCCATTCCAGGTTTGCTGGATCACCCGGGTTTCACTGATGAAAGTGTATCCTCTCCAGTCTTCGAGGGAGCTTTAATAAATCAGGCCCAATGAGAGAAATAGTGGCCCATCATTGTTGTCGATTGGAGAGATATTACCCCTTCATTAAGAGGAATAGTTTCCCATTATTTATGTCAATTAGAAGGATAGTGCCCCATCTATAGTGTCAGTAAGACAAATAGTTGTCAATTATTGGTTCTAATGGAGGAAATAATTAAATAACCTTATTGGTGTCAAAAAGAATGAATAATGCCCAATTGTTTGTGTCACCGGGAATAGTGCACCGTTTTTGGTTTCTGTGGGAGTAACATTATCCCAGGGGTCTGATAAATACCAACAAAGGGACACATCTGTATGTTATTATGCTCCTATATTTGCATTAGAGGGTGAATTTTCTGATTCGATAGAAATAAGTAATACATGGCAGATAAAAGAGCATGTAAAGGAAGGTTTAGGGCGGGGATAGAATATCCAGTTTTAAGCATGTCTTAAGTCTTAAGAATGAAAGTTTTCCTACAGAGAACTTCCTATGAGAAAATGGTTACATCACATCCCCAGATAATAACCAGTTTGGTGGTCTCTGGGGACAGGTGGGGTGAATTTTGGAGATGTTGCGCAGGTGAAAGTGACAGGACCTGGAAATGTTCTGATTATAAGGGGTATAAGGTATAAGGAGAAGATAGAATCGAAGGTGACGCCAGGACAACGTGCCTGAGGGGAGGGATGAATGAATATAGCTTGAGGGCTGGTATCGAATGAGAATCTGGCGTGTGTACAGCAGCTGTCCGGCTTTGTTTGTGGATCCATCCTTACAAACAACAAACAACCTCAATGCACGTGAAGGGGAGAGATCGCAGCAAGGTGCCAATCGCTCATTCTTCCCCCTCCCCTCTCCATAGCGCAGAATAACGCAGTGTGTACACTGCTCATTCATGTATCTTTCTGTCTTTTTGTTGCTGGAAAGAATCGTGAAAGATCCTTTCCAACGACAAAAGTCTAACCTATGTACACAGCCTAACTCTTCTTAATCCCTAATTTTCTTCATGTGTATATTCAATATTAAAATAAAGAACAATGTCACCTTGCCCATGTAAAGCAAAGTGACAGTGTCTCTGCAAAAGGCATCTTATCTGTGTTCCCTTACAGCTCTTTCCTACTTTATAGCACTTCCTAGAACTTTGAACATTGCATTATTGTTTAATTGATAATTGTAATATTTATTCATTACAAACTCTTTATTTTTAAAAGGCAGCCAGGGGCTAGCAGGGAATCAAATCTTCCATTTGGACAGAATGTCCACTTTATTTCTATGCATTGTGGCATGTTGTTGAGCTCTATAGCACATCAAATCGAGCTTTGCAAAAATAGAAACCTGTCCTATTTTTTCATCACACACCAACAGCGTCGGCATGAACTAAAGCTGTAGGATGTAACCAAAATTGTCTTGTTCTTGTATTGAGACTACATTGGGCAATTCTACACAATGCAGCCCAGTGCTGATGGAATAAAGCAGTTGTAATACAATCAATCTTCCTCTGAGCAGGATCACAAGAAATCTTTCACAAGAAATTCAAAACACAATGATTTTTGTCCAATCTAGCCAACAGAAATCTTTAGTTATATAACCAAAGCAAAAATTACCTGATGGCAGCTCATCAAGAGGAAATTCAAGTATTTTTGATTTGTAAACAGAGTGTAAGTGATAATCCTCCTGAAATAAACAAGAAAATTTTATTTTTTTATACATTATTCAATACTTAAAGGGTTTATATTAAATATATATATATATATGCATAGTTAATGTTAATTTGTTCAGGAAAGTGCTTGCTAATTTTTTTAGTGCTAATGTATCAAAGGATAACTAGAGCTGGTAAAAGGTATTTTATTGTATTTAAATAGCATTCAATTCATATGGGTGAATGTAGTGGGAAGTGCAGGACATATAAAGTGTTAGTCATGTGTAAAAGTTTATGTCCTGTAATGAACTTTCACTTTGAACTATTACGTGTTTGTGCTTGCAAGGAGAGACAAAGGCTCCAGGGAAGAGCTTATCCTAGGTTTAAATGGGCTGCTGAATCAAAAACACATAGTACAAAGTGAAAGCATTTTACATGATATATTATTTACATAGAGGTAACCCTTTATTTGCATCTCAGGATATTGGGCCTGATTTAATAATGGTCCCCAAAACTGGAGAGGATATGCTTTCATCAGTGAAGCTGGGTGATCCAGCAAACCTGAAATGGTTCAGGAATGAAAACATTTGCTAACAAATAGCAAATGACTTTAAAGAAATCCATTACAGGTTTGCTGGATCACCCAGCTTCACTGATAAAAGTGTATTTTCTCCAGTCTTGGATAGCTTTAATAAATAGGCCCATTGGCTCATGTCTACTTAAAACTATTAAAGTAAATAAACTTGCAGGTATTTAAATACCTTTTTGTCCACCTTAATTTGCACAGCATTAATGAACAAGCACTTTCACTGAACATATTCTGTATGTGAACCCTTTTTAAACATACCCCTAAATGTATGTATAGCCATTTTGTTTTAGTTTTGGATTGGGTTTGGTTAGAAGTTGGGTCAAGTTTTATAGCTGTCTGTGTCTTTTCTAGATGGATTCATCATCTTTAACATAAAGAATAATGTTACATTTTAGAGCTGTCATCAGAAATGTAGGTATATTTTTAATGGGGTGAATGTTTTGGGGAATGGTAAAAATGTCCCTGACACAGTTCTGACACAGGAAATAAAGGGGAATTTCCCCAGTGGTACACACCAGTCACTTCGGTTTTTTTAAAGCTCTTCAAGGCTTTCCTTAGTGTAGCTGGGTGATCCATCAAACCTGGAATGGATCTTGTCCAAGATTCAAAACATTTGCTAGCAAATAGAAATCTATTCCAGGTTTGCTGGATCACCCAGCTTCACTGATAAAAAATGTATCCTCTCCAGCCTTGGAGAGCTTTATTAAATCAGACCCATTGGGTGAACCAATTTGGTTGATAACATTGGTTGCTCTTTATCAATGAGTCCTGCATACACTTATGCTGAACAATGAAGATATGTGCACATTCCTCTATGTATTTCTATTCTCTCTAGGTCCTCATAAAAGTAGCTTTATGCAGACTGCAGCTGAGCGCATAATTGCATATATACTTTGCATCAAATGAAGAATACATTATAGCACATCGACAGATTACAGGCCCATCTGGGGAAATCAGAATGTACACATATAAATAAAAGCATTAACATATCACAAACATCACGATGGAATAAAGAAAAGCACACACACACACACACACACACACATATAGTACATTTGTTTTGTTTTTTTCCCTAGCTATGAAAGTTTTTCTGCAAAGCATACAGGGATGAACAACTATGCACGTCAGTCCCTGTCCCCCAAGGAGCTTGCCTGACAAAACCTCTTTATATAAGAGAATTACTGTATTTATTCACAGTTTAAGTTTTTTTTTAATTTATTTACAAAGTATTATTTTGCAGAGCGCTAACATCTTAGCAACAAGGACATATAGGTGCTATATTTAAAATAGAAATCAGAACTGGGTTTTAGACTCTCTTCAAATACAATGCATTACTGACATTTTTGCCAATGCACTATTTTAGTTTAAAAAAAAAACATTTCTGCATTATTTGTGTAGCCTAATGCAGGGTAATACACAGCAGGAAGGCACCAAAATAAACTGTGCCAAGTGCTGTGCATTACCATGGAGGGGAGCCACTAGAACTGCTCCTTTATGTGACAGCAAGAGAAAAAGACTTAGCAATCACTATCTGTCTCTGTGACCACCTTCAGAAGGTACATCACTACAATAAGGACACCTACAACTATAAAAACAGAGAGGCTTTATTTAAAAAAACAAGATATGTGAGATAATGTACTGAACGATTTTTATAATATGTCATTGAGGATTGCTACTATGGATGAGTGGAGTGGTTTTGTCAAAACTGATTTTACCACTAAATT